>NW_015165260.1:258548-262542 GCF_001447785.1 Gekko japonicus
TAACCATTAAGAAGAAGAGAAGAGATTGGATTTATCCCCCATGGCCCTTCAGTACCCAAGGGAGTCTCAGAGCGGCTTCCAATCTCCTTTCCCTTCCCCTCCCCACAACATACGCCCTGTGAGGTAGGTGGGGCTGAGAGAGCTCTTGACAGAAACTGCTCTTTTTTCAAGAACAGCTCTGACAGAACTACGGCTTGCCCAAGGTCATCCAGCAGCTGCGAATGGAGGAGTGGGGAATCCAACCCGGTTCTCCCAGATAAGAGTCCGCACACTTAACCACTACACCAAACTGGCAACCTGCCCCTGCCCCTTTCCCTGCTGAGCAGACAATGCCCATGGGTGGGTGGGTGGGAGGGAGGGTCTGCTGGTGCCTCAAACGCGAGGAGGCATGACGAGGGGAGGGCTCTAGGACCGCAGCAGTCAGCGCGCTTCTGGCAGCTGCACGCGGGCATCTCTCTGGCTCAGGTGTGGATCTGCATACGCACCGCTGCTTCCCTGTCAAGCTGCCCAAAGCAACACAAATTAGCATGAGCAATGAAAGGCACAAGGAAGCCCATAAAGATAAAAGCAGAAGTCAGGCATGATGGGAGTGGCTTGACTGGCCCTTGGTCCTGATCTGTCGGCAGAAGGTGGCGACTGAAGAGGCCTCCTGGGTAGGGTTGCCAGCTGTGGGTTGGGAAATTCCTGGAGATTTGGTGGGTGGAGCCTGGAGAGGGTGGGGTTTGGGGAAGGGGGGAGCCTCAGAAGGGAATGTTGCCATAGGGCTCACCCTCGGAAGCAGCCCTTTCCTCTAGGCAAATCGATCTCTGTTGGCGGGAGGCCAGCTGTAATTCCGGGAGCTCTCCAGCCACCACCTGGAGGTTCAATTCCGAAAACAACATCCATGACAAAAATAACAAAGGGTCAATAAAGTTAAGTTGCAAAAACGTTTACTGTAGTAATCTCTGTAGAAAATTCTCTTCTATTATCGCTCACACGCTAACGAATGCTGCGCAATGAACAATTCGTTTCACAACATTTGCTTTATCCGAGCGTCTAGCAATCCCAGTTCTTATTGATTATTACTTATCAACTCTTGAAGGAAACATTCCATGTTGACTCTCTAATAACAGAACCCATGGAATGTTTCCTTCAAGAGGGTGTCTGTGGTGGGGAGGGGAAGGGGAAGAAGTTTGTAAGCTGCTCTGAGACTCTGAGTGAAGGGCGGGGTATAAATCCAATCTCCTCCTCCTCCTCCTCCTCCTCCTCTTCTTCTTCTTCTTCTTCTTCTTCTTCTTCTTCTTCTTCTTCTTCTTCTTCTTCTTCTTCTTCCTGGGAGGGAAAACCTCTAACACTCTTGCTCTGGGGCAAGGGATGCTCTGTATTCTTGGTGCTTGGGTGGGGGGGCAACAGTGGGAAGGCTTCTAGTGTCCTGGCTGATGGCACCTGGTATTTTTGGCCACCATGTGACTGAGTGTTGGACTAGATGGGCCATTGGCCTGATCCAACATTGGCTTCTCTTATGTTCTTATAAGAAGGAATTGGATAAACATATGGAGCAGAGGTCCATCAGTGGCTATTATCCACAAGGTATAGATACGAACTCTCAGGCTGGGGCAAGGGATGCTCCGTATTCTTGGTGCTTGGGGGTGGGTGGGCAACAGTGGGAGGGGGCTTCTAGTGTCCTGGCCCCACTGCTGGACCTCCTGAGGCACCTGGTATTTTTGGCCTCTGTGTGTTACAGAGTGTTGGACGGGATGGGCCATTGGCCTGATCCAACATTGGCTTCCCTTATGTTCTTAACACTGCCCCCCATGGCCATCCTTCCCAAATCTCACCTCTACAACAGGCAAAGATCCCTTGCAACCTTCCCCCAGTGCAGAGGGGTGCCCCTTTGTTCCATCACTGTTAGGTTTGCCAACTCCAGATTGGGGGAATTCCTGGAGATTTGGGGGAGAGGTTTGGGGAGGGCAAGGGTTAAGGAAGGGAGGGCGCTCAGTGGGGTATAATACCATTGGGTCCCCCCTCCCAAGCAGCCCTTTCCTCCAGGGGGACTTCCCTCTGTCATCTGGAGATTGGCTGTAATTCCAGGGCATCTCCAGGCCCCGGCTGGAGGTTAGCAACCTACTGATTGCCAGTCACCCCCTTTCTTTTCCAGGCCGTGGAGGCGAGCTGGTGTTCCTGCCTGCAGCCTCCCTGAGCAAAGAGCCTGGGTTTACCCATCGCGGAGGAGAACAGTGCTTATCAGCCCTTGAAGGCGGCCAGTGACAAGCGGCTCGTTCCGTTTTAGGAGACCCGAATGCCTCCCCATTTGACGGAGCCGAAAGCGCTCCTTAACTCAAGGCCGCGTCAGCGGGGAGCCCGGCCTTTCCGCAGGAACAGCTCCCTTGCGGGCTGCCGAGCCGACCGCAAGTAATTTACCGAGCAAATTCTTGTCCTTTGCCTCTTGTCCGCCTGTAATTCACGGTCTGTTGCTCGGCTGGCCGAAGAGAATGCAAAAGGCATAAATTGCGGCCTGGAAGCTCCGAGCGGAGGCAGGCCGCCCCCTCCTCCTCCTCCCTGCCCTATAAATAAACACGGAGAGGGACAGCCTGTAAGTGGCTGCGATCAGATCCGAGGGACGGCTGAGAAAACCCCTGGGCTGGGCTGGGCTGGGTGGAAATGTCTGCTTTGCTTGCAGAAGGTCCCGCGCCATAGACGTAATCTTCGTGGGGGCGTCGGGGCGTCAGCCCCCGCCGAAATTTTCAGGAAGGTGTTCAGCCTCCCCCGGGAGCCACCCTTGCTCCTAGCAAAGCAATGCCTCTGGCCCAGCCCCAGCCCCACCCCCACCCCGGAAATTGGAAAGTCTACACCCTTGCCGTTCTCTAGTTATTCACTCATTTATTTTATGTCATTTGAGCCTTGGAGGGGGCCACCTGGGTCATCTAGTCCCACCCCCTGCCAATGGGAGGAGCACAACTAGAATATCCCCAACAAGTAGCTCTCCGGTCAATACTTAAAAACCACCAATGCGGAAGAACCCACCCCCTCACAAGCAGTGTTCCCTCTGCTGAGTGTGAGCGAGCTCACCGGGGGTTTTTTTGCCTCCGGCTCAGATATTTTTTTGTCTGAGATCAGGGAGGATGACTCTAGTGCAAACTAATTTATGCAGCAGCCAATTTGCTCGCTCACAACTTTAATGCCAGTAGCTCACCGAGTAGAATTTTTGCTCCCAGGACTCCACAGCTTAGAGGGAGCATTGCTCACAAGGGCATCGAAGGGTTCCAGTGTCGAGGAAACCTCTCCATCAGAAAATTCTTCCTTCAATCTAGACGGAGCCTTCTTTGCTGTGGTTTACATCCCTTTGTCCGAGTCCTGTCATTCAACATGGCTGAAAGCATATATATCCACCCCATCCTCCTCATGGCTTCCCCGTAGGTCTTGGAAGGCGGCAAGCGTCTCTTCTCCAGCACAGAGATTCCCAGCTCCTTCAGCCTCTCCTCAGAGGGCATGGGGTCCAATCGCCTCCCCAGCATCATTGTCCTATGCCGGACTCCTTCCAGCTTACTGACATTCTTCCTAAACTGTGGTGTCCAAAGCTGAACACAGGACTCCAGGGGAAGCCTAACAAAAGCATTGTTCAGCAGCACCAGTACCGCCCATTACCTCGACAGTACACACCTGCTTATGCAGCATAAATCACATTAGCCTTTTTGGACACCACATCAAACTGCTGGCTCCTGTTAAGCTTATGGTCCAGTTTAATACCATCTGCAAACGTGATGGACATATTCTGAACTGACCAAGAGAGAGAACTTGGAGTCATAGTAGATAACTCACTGAAAATGTCGAGACAGTGTGCGACTGCAATAAAAAAGGCCAACACTATGCTCAGGATTATTAGGAAGGGAATGGAAAACAAATCAGCCAGTGTCATAATGCCCCTCTATAAATCGATGGTGCGTCCTCATTTGGAGTCCTGTGTGCAGTTCTGGTCGCCACACCTCAAAAAGGATATTATAGCATTGGAAAGAGT
>NW_015165260.1:262575-264120 GCF_001447785.1 Gekko japonicus
GTCCCTACAAAGAAAGGTTAAAACGCTTCGGGCTCTTTAGCTTGGAGAAATAACAGCTGAGGGGTGACATGATCGAGGTTTATAAGATTATGCATGGGATAGAGCAGGTAGAGAATGAAGTACTTTTCTCCCTTTCTCACAATACAAGAACTCGTGGGCACTCCATGAAATTGCTGAGCAGTCAGGTTAGAACAGATGTACTTCTTCACCCAAAGAGTGATTAACAAGTAGAATTTACTGCCACGGGAGGTGGTGGCGGCTACAAGCATGGACGGCTTCAAGAGGGAATTAGATAAGCATATGGAGCAGAGGTCCACCCGTGGCTCTTGGTCTGGGGCAAGTGATGCTCTGTATTCTTGGTGCTTGGGGGGTGGGCAACAGTGCTCCCACTGTTGTTTCTAGTGTCCTGGCCCCACTGGTGGACCTCCTGATGGCCCCTGGTATTTTTGGCCACTGTGTGACACAGAGTGTTGGACTGGATGGGCCATTGGCCTGATCCAACCTTGTGTGCCTGTTAGCCTGTAAGAGGCACTCCGCAGTCTCTGAGCAAATGCAGCGTGCAGACCCACTTACTGTAACTCTGGCATACATTTGGGAGGGTGTGGGCACCAGATTAGCAAATCAGGCACCCCTGTCCTAGTCTTCAGCCTATATCCCAGACTCTGTAAATATCTGGATATTGATCAGTAACTCTGATCAACAAGACATAGCTCTAAGTCCGATGACCTCTGACCATCCATAGTGCCTGTGGAGCTAGCTTGTTAATCATTACACCAATGCAAGCACCGTTAAGACAAATCCCCCGAAAGTTATTGTTCTCCTCTGGTTTTCTGAATGTGAACTCTGAACCCCAGCTATGTGAACTCTCAACCCCAGCACACGGATGGAGGGGAGGGGGTATGTGAACTCTCAACCCCAGCACACGGATGTGTGGGAGGGGGGAAGCAGAATGGGCATAAAATAAACTGCTGCTGCCTTGAGAGGCAGACTGATTTCTCTACCCTCAAGAGAGTTGTCTCGCGTGATTCTTCATGTGGCGCCCGAAGCAGGGACACTGAGGAACACATCTGGCTCACCAGCACCTGGAACAGGTCCCTTGAGTGCACTCCTTCGTCCAGCATCTGCTGTGACCCCTTCACTGGTGAGTATGGGGGGTGATTTGACAATCCCTCAGAGAAAGCATGCCGAAGAACTCCATTATTTGCTTCAGAGATCCGGCGGGACCGCATCTCTGCGGCAAGTAAAGAGTTTGTTAGGAGAAATCCATAGGCTATGTCCCTACACTCCTTCGTCCAGCATCTGCTGTGACCCCTTCACTGGTGAGTATGGGGGGTGATTTGACAATCCCTCAGAGAAAGCATGCCGAAGAACTCCATTATTTGCTTCAGAGATCCGGCGGGACCGCATCTCTGCGATTAACAGTGTGTCCTCCTCCCTCTTATTCGGTCTGTCAGCTGGCCGCCCCAAAACCTCCCTCTACTTCTCCCTCAGCTCCAACCTTGTTGGAATCTGGAGCCAATAGGTCTGATGATTCCTCTGCACCTT
>NW_015165260.1:265555-265708 GCF_001447785.1 Gekko japonicus
GGGTCTGGCGGGATCAGTGGCAGATGGGTTGCCCTCATCCAGTTGTGGTCGGGCATCACCCACTAGGGCCAGTAGAGCTGGTGTCTCAGTCCCGACACCTGGCCTGGAGCCAAGGTCCACGCCTTCGTCCAGAAGCACCTGCATAAACGCACA
>NW_015165260.1:266190-269601 GCF_001447785.1 Gekko japonicus
GGGACACATTCTGTGTGCTTGTCCAAAGCACGGTTCTGGTGCCAGCTGCTCCAAAGTGCATGGCCCTAGGACAATCCCACAAGCAGACACTGGAGCCAGGCTGCCCCCCCCCCCCCAATCTTTGGACCACCCCAAACGACACATACTCACACTCTGGGGACTGTGCCCTGCAAGGTGACATGCAGAGATGCCCGGTCCAAACACCGGTTCCGATGCCACGAGCTTCAGACTGCCCCAGGCCCCCGCCCATCTCTCCCTCACTGGTATTCCCGCGGCCACTGAGTAGCCAGTACCCTCCTCCGGCACCCCGGGCCACGCGTCCACTTCCATGCGCCGCTCTGCCACGCGGGCCCCCGCGGGCTCTTGCTGGGCCTGGCACCCCTTGCTCGGGTGCTCCGGGGACGGAGGGGGATCGACAGCGGCCCCCACCCTCCCCTTGTCTTTGTGGGAAGCAGGACTGGATGAGCCCGAGGTGGGGACAGAGACCACACGGCCAGCATTCGAAACACCGAGAGGTTCACTATGAATTTTAAAAGAACAACGTGGACCAGACACACGGCAGAGGGAGCAAGGAGGACAACCAAAAGCCATATAACTGCAGCCGGACCCCCTAACGATGGCACAAGTAGGGTAGCCGCCTTATCC
Organism: Gekko japonicus; assembly: GCF_001447785.1. NCBI lineage: Eukaryota > Metazoa > Chordata > Lepidosauria > Squamata > Gekkonidae > Gekko > Gekko japonicus. Next base: position 266,836 of record NW_015165260.1, read on the forward strand.
CTGGGGCTGCAGGCATTCGGAAACGTCCCCCTACTTTGGTTTCACAGAGTGGGGACTCTCCCCTTGTTCAGCAAGACGTGGTCACGATGACCATCGCGATGGAGCTCATTTGGGGTGAGAGAGCTCCCAGCAAGAAGGCCAGACCGTGGCGAGAGCGGCTTCCTCGTGGTGGGGTTTATTTCTGTCTCCCCCCCTCCCCCCATGCACACACTTTACTGGATCTTCGGCCTTCCCTGCACCTCCCCCAAGCTGGCTGCCTCTAGCGTCCTCAGGCCCACCCTGCCTTCCCCTTGTGTGCCTGTTAGCCTGTAAGAGGCACTCCGCAGTCTCTGAGCAAATGCAGCGTGCAGACCCACTTACTGTAACTCTGGCATACATTTGGGGTGGAATGTGGGCGAGATTAGCGAATTAGGCACACCTGTCCTAGTCTTCAGCCTATATCCCAGACTCTGTAAATATCTGGATATTGATCAGTAACTCTGATCAACAAGACATAGCTCTAAGTCCGATGACCTCTGACCATCCATAGTGCCTGTGGAGCTAGCTTGTTAATCATTACACCAATGCAAGCACCGTTAAGACAAATCCCCCGAAAGTTATTGTTCTCCTCTGGTTTTCTGAATGCGAACTCTGGACCCCAGCTATGTGAACTCTCAACCCCAGCACACGGATGGAGGGGAGGGGGGAAGCAGAATGGGCATAAAATAAACTGCTGCTGCCTTGAGAGGCAGACTGATTTCTCTACCCTCAAGAGAGTTGTCTCGCGTGATTCTTCATGTGACAGAGTGTTGGACTGGATGCACCATTGGTCTGATCCAGCATTGGCTTCTCTTATGTTCTTATGCTATGTTCTCATTTTTGGAGGTGTCAAACTGCACCAGGCTCATACAGAATCATGAGGCCAGCACTGGTCACCTCCTTCTAAGGCTGCCAGCTCTGGTTTGAAAAATATGTGAGGATTGGGGGGGTGGAGCTTGTGGAGGGCGGGGTTTGGGGAGGGGAGAGACCCTCACCAGGGCATAATGCCATACAGCTCAACCCGTATAGCAGCCATTTTCTCAAGAGGAACTGTTCTTTGTCATTTGTAGACCAGTCCAGGAGCTCTCTGCATTCGAGAAACAGGCCTCAGCTATTCTGAGGAAGGTGAACCTTAACCCTGCCCTAACAGGAACCGAGGCAATGCAATCACTGGACCTAACAACATCAACTGCATCATCTCAGGCTCGTTCACTTGCCCATCTTCTAACACTGTAAAAAAGGTTCCCTTGCTCGAAAGCCAGCCGAGTCCGACTCTAGGGTTGCGGTGCTCATCTCCGTTTCAAAGCCGAAGAGCCAGCGCTGTCTGAAGAAGTTTCCGTGGTCATGTGGCCGGCATGACTAAACACCAAGGCGCACAGAACGCTGTTACCTTCCCACCGAAGTGGTACCTCTTTATCTACTTGCAATTTCTTGCTTTCGAACTGCTAGATTGGCAGGAGCTGGAACTAGAGACAGGAGCTCACTCCATCATGCGGCAACTCGGGTCTCGAACTGCTGAACTACTGACCTTCTACAGCCTGCAGTTCAGCGTCTTAACCACTTGAGCCACTGCAGCTCCTTTCTAACACTGTAGATGCCAGTAAATGCTATACCGAAGGATAAAGGGACACAATCCTGACATCAAGAATCACAAAACTTAAAACCTTTAGGAGAACACTCAGTGGGGAACCTCAAAATAGCTGTTTTATTACAAAGCAATTTCAGAAACAGACTGGAGCTGGAAATTGCTGAATTACAAGTTATTACAACATTAAGGACAATGGAACCCCCAGGGCTTAACAGAAATAATGGGTTCTTATCTCACTACACATGCTAAGCCATTCAGTTCTTGTATCTGTTAACTCTTTTATTATCTGTTTGTTAATTTGCTGCCATTCACAGGTTTCACCAACTGCTTTAATCCAATCTTAGCTATACTTATTGCTCAGTTACTTATGCATCTTGACTCCAATTAGCCCTTCCTAGCCACCACCCTCCCATATCTACCTACATGTAATGGCTGTCAAAGTCTGTTTCAGTGTATCTGATGGAGTGTGCATGCACACGAAAGCTAATACCTAGAATTAAACTTTGTTGGGTCTTTAAGGTGCCCCGCTGGACTTTGCCTTAAGATGCCGTTCATCGAGTCCTGAGGATTTGTATGGATTAAAAGCAACCAGCTTTTCTCCGGGCCATTTCCCTACTTATCCTGAATCTAAATCCTTCTACTTAGCTATCCCCTCCCCATCCCATTGCATAGTAGCTCTTTTTCAGGGAAAAAAAAAATCAAAACAAGCATGTAAAAACTCAGCCATTTCACTGTCACTTGGCAAACCACCTCTGAACGTCTTTTGCCTTGAAAGCCCCATGAGGGGTCACAATAAGTGGGCCCTTCACGCACAGACAGACCTGCTTTCTAACCGTCCGTGAAGTTAATTTCATACAGATCAGCACAACGTCTTTGGGGTAGTGGTTAGGAGTGTGGACTCTAATCTGGGAGAACCGGGTTTGATTCCCAACTGCTCCACATGCAGCTGCTGGTGTGACCTTGGGTGAGCCGCAGTTATCTCAGAGTGCTTCTCTGAGAGTCCTTGAAAGAGCTCTCTCAGCCCCACCTACCTCACAGGGTGTCTGTTGTGGGGAGAGGAGGGGAAAGCGGTTGGGGTCTTTAGCTTGGAGAAACAATGGCTGGGGGGTGACATGATCAAGGTTTACAAGATTATACATGGGATAGAGCAGGTAGGGAAA
>NW_015165260.1:270392-279150 GCF_001447785.1 Gekko japonicus
CCCCCCACCACCGCCGCCGCCTGGAAAGCGAGGCCCGCATGGCTTCTAGCTGGCGGGCCTCATCGCTTCCCACCCGGCCCCCGGCCTCTGGCTGAAGAGCGAGGCCCCCCGATTTTTTCCCGGGGGTTCGGATTTTTGTGCACATGTGGGGACCGCCCCCCAGGTGGCCCCGGAGCGCGGATTTAGATATCCGCACAGACGGGGCCACTTGGGTATTAGATATATAGATATGGAGCAGAGGTCCATCAGTGGCTCTTAGCCACAAGGTAGAAGAAGGTATAGCCACAAGGTATAGATAGGAACTCTCGGTCTGGGGCAAGGGATGCTCTGTATTCTTGGTGCTTGGGGGGGGCAACAGTGGGAGGGCTTCTGGAGTTCTGGTCCCACTGGTAGACCTCCTGATGGCACCTGGTATTTCTGGCCACTGTGTGAAACAGAGTGTTGGACTGGATGGGCCTGATCCAACATGGCTTCTCTTATGTTCTTATATAAAGCACCCGGCCACACTGTGAAGTGTCTGAAGGAGACAGAGCGTGTCTGCAGAACTCCCCTCCCCTGTGCCAGGGTCTTCAGCTGCCATGGAATGGGTGGTAACTTTGCCAAGGTAATATCAGAGACCATGATTACAAATCGCCTTGCCAGGAATTCATTTTCTTAAATCAAATTGCGTGAGCTCTCCGCAGTGCTTTCCCCCAAAATTTAGGAATTAAGACAAAACACCCCAACCCTCTGCCAAGAACACTTTGCTTTACTGGAAACACAGGAGGGAAAATGAAACCCCTCCACGAGGGAGAATACAGCCCTAAGCGAACAGTTTGAAAACCCAGTTCTGTGCTTCTTGTGAGTTACAGGATCATCATTTGCATCTGGACTCCGTTAGGAAGATTTCTGAGCAGACGAAAGAGAAAAGGAAAGATCCTGGATATTACCCGTTGCCAGGGGTCATTTCCTGCAGGAGCGCACAGGAGCGGAGTTCCGGCAGTAAAGAGCCCAGGGGGCGGGCACATGCAAGAAGCCTCACCCCCTGCTCACAGCAGCCCTCAGTCAGAGCAAGAAGCAGCCAGGTAAGCTGCAGAGCCCCCCCGGTCCAAAACAGTCCAGTGGCACCTTTAAGACCACATTTTATTCAGGTACAAGCTCTCCCTCCTTTTTGAGAAGAGTCCGCGCCCCACCCCCCCCCCCCCGCCAATAGCTAGCAATCCAAAACAGTCCAGTGGAGCCTGAGCGGTGGGTGTTGCCTTCTGACACACTTCCGGTGATGTCAGGGGTGTGTGGCTCATGCAAAAAAGTTATGCTAATGAGTGATGCTAATGAGCTCCTGCGCCTCTTTTTCTACAAAATGACCCCTGTACCATCGCTAAAGCACTTCCCGAGCATTATTACATTAGGAGCATTGGTTGGATGGATTAGGCTGCCCTCTACAGCTTTGTTTGGCTGCACTTCTGGACCAGGGCCTCCCGTGGGACAAACAGGTGGCAGCATTGGCCAGGGGTGCCTTTTCCCCACTGTGGCTGGGGAGCTGGCTGCAGCCCTTCCTGGGCAGGAAAGATCTCACCATTATGTGCTCTATGTGGGGCTGCCCTTGGAGACTGCCCGGAAGTGACGCTTGGTACAGAATGCAGTGGCCAGAGTGCTGGCAGGAATGGGCTGCAGGGATAACATCACTCCCAGCTACACTGGCTCCCAATTTGCTTCCGGGTCAGTTAAAGGTGATGGAATCAACCTTTAAAGACCTGCACAGCCTGGGATCCACATACCTGAAGGACTGCCTCCCCCCTATGAACCTACCTGCACACTTTGGTCATCTCTGGAGGCCCTGCTTTGGTTGCTTCAGTTGTTCTGGCTATCAAACTACGTGGGTGGCCAGCAATCCAAGGAAGGACCTTCCTGTGTGTGGTACCAGAACTTTTGATTCATCCGTCCCCTTCGGTCAGTGTCTCCCACCAGCGGGTGAAGACTTGTTTTGTTTGGCATGCCCCCAGCAATCCTTACTAGCCTTCCTTCCTGGTTCTGGCATTGTTTGTCAATGGGTTCTCATTATCCCAAATGGCAGCTGAATTCTTTGCCCAGGAGTTTTGCAAGATGTCTTTGAAAGTAGCAAATGATGATTAGAACTGACGGGAACTGTCATGAAGCCCACTGATTTCTGCCTGGGATCCTGTAGTCTGTTCAGTCGTGAAGTGGGCTGACACCAGGAGATCAGAGTGCAGGCGAAAAAAGAGAGATGTTTCTCCCGAACCAAGCAAGCTCCCATGATAGATTGTCACACAACTGGAGGATTGCTTTGTTTAAAGGTGCCCCCCCCTCCTGCTTGGCAGGCCAAAGGAGAGAAATTAGAGAACATCGAAGAGGGAACCCTAAAGAAGCTATTGTGGGGGTGGTGCCCATTGTCTTCTATGGGTATAGAACACGTTAACTTATACTGGTAAGTCTGAGGTTATACATTTACAAGGTCTTTCAGGCGTGTGCTTTATGCCCCCAGGACAGCAAAGGGGTGGAAAGTTCGAATCTTTACACCCTAGGGTGCCTGGAGTAAACCACTCAGATATCAGCCTCAGCCCCTCGTTCATGGGGGACAATCATTGTAGCCTACTTCATAGCAAGGTGGTGTGCAGCGACTGCTTTGAACGTAAAGACAACAGAAGAGCCTGACTGGGTCAGACCAGTGGCCTGCTTGCTCCAGCAACCTGTTTTACACAGCAGCCAACCAGTTCCTCTGGCAGGCTAATGGGCAGGGCAGAAAGGCCGAGGCCTTCAGGGACGGCTTGCCTGCTGGGCAAACTAGACCTTCGCCTAGAGCGCAAGCCGGCCATTGGGGCGCAGGAGGCGAGGCAGGAGCGGCCGCCCGCAGCCTCTCGCCGCCTGCAGCCCGGCCAAGGCAAGAAGGGTGGGGGCAGTGCCGGATTTACGCATAAGCTAAATAAGCTACAGCTTAGGGCCTCACAATCTGCTGGGGCCTCAAATAAAAACACAATATAAAAATGATTTCAAATATTAAAAAGGCTGATGTAATTTAAAACAGTAGGGGGCCTCTGGGTTTTGTATAGCTTAGGGCCTCAGCAAGTCTAAATCCGGCCCTGGGTGGGGGAAGGGGGCCAAGAGGAGCGTGGCAAGGCAGCAGGGCAGCCGGGGAGCCAGCCCCCAGGGCCGCTGCCGGGCCGCCAGCCCAATCAGCGCCCCCGAGCAGGAAATCCCGATGCTGCCGCCCGGCGAAGCGCTCATGGCCGGTTCCGGGAAAGCGCTCCTCCTCATCCTCATCCTCTGCAGGTAGCGGGGGGAAGGCGAGGTGAGGCGAGGGGCTCCGGCCGGCCGGCCGGCCTGGCTGGATGAGTCCTGGAAAGAGCCCTTCCCTCACCCTTTGACTGACAGAACCAGTTATAAGCTCCCCCCCAACGTTCTAATCTCTCACCCTTGATGCCTGAAGCAGATCCCTGCAGGAGCCATTTCAAAAGGCTTTGGGGGGAATTCAGCCATCCCTGAAGGGATTTTTTTAGTTTTTGGATTTTTCTACAAACCCAGGAGGTCTCCTGACTATGTAGGAAAAGCTGTTGGGGGAGAGTGAGCCTCCTGTTGGTGGAAATAAGTATCCACACAGAAAAAAACCCCTCTTGAAAATAGAATAAGAATGTGGAGCAGAGGTCCATCAGTGGCTATTAGCCACAAGGTACAAATAGGAACTCTCAGGCTGTGGCAAGGGATGCTCTGTATTCTTGGTGCTTGAGGGGGGCAACAGTGGGAGGGCTTCTGGTGTCCTGGCCCCACTGCTGGACCTCCTGAGGACACCTGGTATTTTTGGCCCCTGTGTGACACCGGAGTGTTGGACTGGATGGGCCACTGGCCTCGTCCAGCACTGGCTTCTCTTACGTTCTTATGCAAAGGCCCCGTTTACCCCACTGATCTTTCACTGAGGATTGTTTTCTCAGTCCAGATGCCCAGTCTCAGCAGCACTGCAAGACCGTGCTTGAAAGCCAGCCTCCTGCAACGGGGTCCCAGGAGGAATCCGCTCATCCAGCACGTGAGAGGAGACGCCGAGCATCCACCTGTTCTTCCACAGCCTATTTTTAGTGCCATCCCGGCCTCCTGGCTCAAAACAAAGCTGACTGCCGCTCGCGAGGAGGGAGATGCCGGGGACGGGATTCGAGAGGCACATTAGCTGATCGGCCTCCCCTTGCCCCGGGACCCAGGCGGAGAAGGCTGCTGCTGCTGCTGTGGCTGATTTCCAACCATGTGGGTGATGGATTAATAGAAGGCGGCAGGGTGTCACAAGCAATGACTGCAATGTGGGAGCTGCCACGAGCTGAGCGCGCCAGGCCCCTGTGACAGCAGCGTCCCCTGGCAGGCGGGGGGAGCAGCAGAGGGCGGGCTGGTGCTTCTGCGGGAGGAGGGCCACAGGCGGAGCCAAACCCCCGGTCCCTCAGGCAGGGGCTTTGTCCAGGCTTTCCATGCAGAGAGGGGTCCTTCCCAGACTTGCACTAGAGATGGAACCGGGAACCTTCCGCTTTAACCAGTTTGGTGTCGTGGTGAAGTGTGCATACTCTAATCTGGGAGAACCGGGTTTGATTCCCCACTCCTCCACTTGCAGCTGCTGGATGACCTTGGGAGATCATAGTTCTGTCAGAGCTGTTCTCTCAAGGGCAGTTCTCTCACAGCTCTCTCGCCCCGCCTACCTCACAGGGGGTGTCTGTTGTGGGGAGGGGAAGGGAAAGGGGTTTGTAAGCTGCTCTGAGACTCCTTTGGGTAGTGATGGGCGGGGTATAAATCCCATCTCTTCTTCTTCTTCTTCTTAACAAGAGATGTACTATGGGCTTGGAAAATACAACAGCTGTGGGCCCCCAAAACGTGCGAGGGGAATGCCATCTCCCTCTCCACGTTCTCGGGTGGGCCTGGTGTCGCTGCTGGGCCGGCGGCAGTTCCTTGACTTTGCAGCAACCACCGCCTTGGCCGTAATCCCATGGGAAAAGTGAGACCGTTTGACTAAGAGAATGGAGATCGGTTCCAATGAATGATGTGCACAATATACTGAGCGGTTCTTGAGAAAGAAGGCTGGAAACGGCTTGTCAGCAAGGAAGTCGTCAGGTCGCTTGTCTGGCAGTGACGATTCCTTGTCCTACAGTGGAGGGACTGTTGGATCTCCTCTTCTATAGCAGCGAGCTCTGAGATAAAATACTACTTTTGGATTACGTATGTGCAGGCGCTAGCTATTTCGATAGTAGAATATTGGGACCGTTCCTTTCATTTTGTTTTTGTTACTTTGATTATGCATCTGACTGCCTATATGTGAATTTGAATGAATGTTGTAAGCACCTATAAGGTGATAATACTTATTGCACACAATTTATATTTTTATTAAACATTATGGCATATATAGTACGTTTATACACGGTGCTTTCTGTTGTTTAGCACAGCTGTTGGCAGGCCTGGTGCGGCTCCACACCTCCATGGCTGCGGCCAGGCCCCAAGCGGCTCCTGGGGTCTGCTGTAGATGGACCCAGCATAGCTCCAGGCTTCCATGGCAGCCACTGGGGCCTGACGTGGCTCCTGGACTCTGCTGCAGCCAGGCCTGGCGTGGAGACACACCCCCATGGCCGCTGCTGGGTGCCAAGGGGCTACTGGGTTCTTCTGAAGATGGGGATGGCGTGGCTCCAAATATGGCTCCCAGGCTGAACTGCCACCAGGCCCAGCATGGCTCCTGAGCTTCGCTGCCGACAGGCCCAGCACAGTTTCAGGCAGTGTTCCCTCTAAGCTGAGTTAGTGTGAGCTAGCTCACAGGTTTTTAGCCTCCAGCGCACAGATTTTTGTCTTAGCTCAGGAAGGAGGGCTCCAGAGCAAACTATGGTCAGGCCTCACCTGGAGTATTGTGTCCCGTTTTGGGCACGACATTTTAGGAAGGATGTTGACAAGCTCGAGCGTGTCCAGAAAAGGGCAACCAGGATGGTGAGAGGGTTGGAATTCAAGTCTTATGAGGAAAGGCTGAAAGAGTTGGGTATATTTAGCCTGAGAAAGAGAAGGCTTGGAGGGGACAAGATTGCAATCTTCAAGTATTTGAAGGGCTGTCATGAAGAAGGTGGAGCAGACCTATTCTCTCTTGCTCCAGATTGCAAGACTAGATCTAAGGGGTGGAAATGACAAGGGAGTCGATATACCAGCTAAATATCAGGAGGAACTTCCTAACTGTCAGAGTGGTTGAGCAGTGGAACAGTCTGCCTCGGGAGGTGGTGGATGCTTTTTCGCTAGACGTTTTCAAGCGGAAGCTGGACGACCATCTTCCGAGTATGTTGTAGGTATGTAGGGCTGTCTTTTGGCTATCCTCCTGAAGAGTTCAGGGGGTTGGACTAGATGACCTGCAAGGTACCGTCCAACTCTAACATTCTATGGTTCTATGATAATTTATGAAGCAGCCAAATCGCTGGCTCACAACGTTAATGCCCGGAGCTCACAAAGTAGAATTTTTGCTCAGAAGACTCCACAGCTTAGAGGGAGCATTGGTTTCAGGCCTCTGCGGCTGCCGCCGAGCTCAACTGCAGCCATCAACAACCAGGCAAGAGGGACTTGGGGCCTGTGGGTGAATCCTAGAGTGTCAGTTTCCTGTTGAGAGTGATGTCTTGTGCTGGCACTATGCAGAATCCCTTAATGAAAGTGAGTAGGTAGATTCAGCCCCTGCCTTGGACGGCCCAGGCTGGCCTGATCTTGGCAGATCTCAGAAGCTGAGCAGGGTCGGCCCTGGTTAGCACTTGGATGGGAGTTCACCGAGGAAGTCCAGGGTTGCTACGCAGGGGCAGGCAACGGCAACCCCACCTCTGAAGGACTCTTTACCCAACTGGGTGACTCAAAGTCGGCTGCGACTTGAAAGTACTTTCCACCACCGATTCAGTTCAAGGTGGTACAAACCACAAAAATCCCAGCTGAAAGTAGACGCTCATGGCGTCTGAACTTGCTGAGATTGAGACGGAAAGATACCTTGGGTCACAGTGGATCGCTCAACAAAAGTAGCGTCCCTTGGCCTCTGTGCCCTGTCGCTGGCCCTCCAGAGAAACTGGTTGGCCACAGGATGCTGGGCGAGATGGGCCAGTGGTCTGACCCAGTGGGGATTTTCTTATGTTCCTGTGTTCCATGTCCCCGCTCACCCCTGCCCTGATTTCTCCACTCGGGGTGCCAGCTAGGGCTGGAAAACCTAGGAAATGCCTACGGAAAGGGGGATGTGGGGAGGGATTCCTCCTAGAACCTATGGCATCCCATCAATTCTGCCCTTCCGGTCGTCCATCTTCCCCAGATCTCTGCAGTCTGGTGACCCCTTGTAATTATGGGAGAACTCCAGGCCCAGTTGGAGGTTGGCACCAGCCAGCAGGGTGATCATGGCCATGACAGAGAGGCGTGCTGGGCTCTCCTCCGTGGCCCCTGATTCACTAAGACCACCCCTGTGATTGCAGACAGACCCACAAAGCCAAGGGAGCTGCACGTGCTGCCAGGCTTTGAGGGAAGAGCACACACACACACACACACACACACACACACACACACACACACACACACACCAGCCTTCCCATTAAACACCATTTGCAAGGGCAGCCAGTCTCCAGATTTGTCATCGCACCAGAAGAGGAAGAAGAGAAGAGATTGGATTTATACCCCGCCCTTCACTACCCAAAGGAGTCTCAGAGCAGCTGACAAACTCCTTTCCTTTCTCCTCCCCACAACAGACACCCTGTGAGGTAGGTGGGGCTGAGAGAGCTCTTGACAGAAACTGCTCTTTTTCAAAGTCAGCTCTTGTCAGAACTATGGCTTTCCCAAGGTCATCCAGCCAGGGGCAAGTGGAGGAGGAGTGGGGAATCAAACCTGGTTCTCCCAGAATAGAGTCCACGCACTTAACCACTACACCAAACTGGCTCTCCCAGGAAATCCCTTGAAAAGTATGCAGACGGAGAGTGATTTCAGCTAAGCATACCTTTATTTAGTCAGGACAAAGACGAAGGGACCAGCTCGCAGGCTGGTTATATAGGTTCAGAAAACCCGCCACCAAGTACACCTAAACACACCCCCTACTCCCGATAGGCTATTTACAGTAACCGGGCGACCATTGGTCTCCCGGCTGAGAAGCTGGCCCTTTGATTGGGCCGGCTAGGATCCTACGGACCCATTGTCTTTGGACATGAAGCTATTGAAGAGTTGTGCCTGGCCAGCCCGGGCAAGTCCGGGCATGTCAGGCTGAATACATTACACCCCTCCCCCCTTGGTTCAGAAGGCACCCACAGACGAAGTCCTTCAAGTAGGCGGGTGGCTTCTTGGGGCGCGTCGAGCGTCGGGGCTCCGGGGTAGCGATGGGTTCGGTCTCGGGGGCCCTGGGAGCCGAGGGGCCTGGGACCGACGAGGGCGCCGAGGAGGCAGGACAGTCTGGCACCACGGTGGGAGGCGCCTCGGTTTCCTCACGGAGAGGCGGCTGTGGATCCGGTGCCGGGAGTGGGGCCGATGTGGCAGGCTCTGGGTCCTCGTCCGGATCCTCAGGGTCCAGCTGTAGCGTGCGACGGCGCAGCTGATCTATGTGCCGGTGGAGGATCTGGCCGTCCTCGCTGGAGACCTCGTATGAACGGGGGCCCTTGACCCGTATGACTCGGGCTGGGATCCATTGAGGCCCCCGGCCGTAGTTTCGGGCGTACACCGGGTCCTCTGGAAAGAACCCTCTGGCCGGCTCGTACGTCTCGGTGCCCGGGGCCTCCGGGGTTGCCCGATCTGGGTGTAACCGATCCAGTCGGGAGGCCAGGCG
>NW_015165260.1:279839-338476 GCF_001447785.1 Gekko japonicus
AGGGGCAGGCGGCTCAGTGCGTCGGCGTGGCCCATCGCCTTTCCGGGCCGATGGACGAGGTCGTACGCATACCCCGCCAGGAAGATGGACCAGCGTAGCACCCTGGGCGAGGTTATCTGCGGTGTCTGCCGGTCGGGTGCGAGGAGGCCCAGCAGGGGCCGTACAAGTAGTGGTGAAATTTTTTCACCCCTGCCACGATTGCCAACGCCTCCTTGTCGATCTGCGCGTAGTTGCGCTCGGCCGACGACAGTGTCCGCGAGTAGTAGGCCACCGGGACCTCGCGACCATCCGGTAGTCTGTGCCCCAGGACCGCCCCGACCCCATAGGGGGAAGCGTCGCACGCCAGTACCACGGGAAGGGCCTCGTCAAAATGGGCGAGGACCGCATTAGAGACCAGGAGGTCCTTTATTGTTTGGAAAGCTGCGTCGTGTGGTGGCCCCCAGGCCCATTGCGCCGACTTGTCGAGGAGGCGGTGGAGCGGCTCCGCGACGGCCGCCTTCAGGGGCAAAAAGGAGTGGTAGAAGTTCACCAGGCCTAGGAACGCCTGTAGCTCCGTTTTGGACTTCGGGGCCGGGGCGTGTGTGATGGCTTCTACCTTGTCCTGGGAGGGGTGCAGGCCGGCGGCGTCCACCGCGAAGCCCAGAAACTCCACCCGCGGCACCCCCAGTAGGCACTTCTCCCGTTTCACCTTGAGGCCCGCCGCGTCGAAGCGTTGTAAAACGGCCCTCAGACGGTCTGCGAAGGACGAGGGGTCTGGCGCGGCGATCAGCACGTCGTCTAGAAACGGCTGAACTCCGGGGATGCCTTTAAGGAGGGAATCCATAAAAGATTGAAAGATCCCCGGCGCGACTGAGACCCCGAACTGGAGGCGGTGCACCTTGAAGGCCCCTTTGTGGGTCGCAATGGTCTGTGCCTCGGCCGTGGCGGCGTCCACCGGTAGCTGCTGGTACGCCTGGGCCAAGTCCAGTTTGCCGAACACCCGAGCCCCTGCCAGGGCTGCCAGCACTTGGCTTACTACCGGCACCGGGTACGCGTGGGGCTGCAGGGCTTTGTTTATGGTGCATTTATAGTCCGCGCAGATGCGGACGTCCCCGTTCGGCTTGAGTGGTGTGACAATGGGGGTCTCCCACCGGGCCGACGCCACCGGTTCTAGCACGCCTTGCTCAACTAGGCGATCGAGCTCGGCCTCCACCTTCGGCCTCATGGAGATCGGGGGCAGCCGGGCCCTGATGCGGATGGGGCGTATCGCGGGGTCTAGGTCCAGGGAAATGGCAGGGCCCGTGTACCGCCCCAGGGTCCCATCGAAGATGCGGGGAAATTCTGCGCACACCGCCCCGAAATCCTGCGCTCCAACCTGGTTGATGCCCGTAACGGAGAGCCCCAGGGCCTTGAACCAGGCCAGTCCCAACAAGCTGGAGAGGGGCCGGTCCACAACCAGTAGGTCCAGTTGGCCCTTGAAGCCCTGAAACTGGACCCGGAACTTGCCCCAGCCCACCACCGCCACGGGGTTTTTGTTAAAGTCCCGTAACCGGAAACCCCGTGACTTCTGTAGTGGTGGCCCCCCCCGAGGACACAGTGCACGGAGCGTGTCCGCGGATATTATGGAGTAGGTCGACCCGGTGTCGATCTCCATGGTGCAGGGGGCTCCCTCTATGAGGACCGTCACATGCATTTTATTTGGGCCGTCGGGGGGCAGGTTACAGACCTGGTGCTGTGGAAAGTGGGACGACACGGTGTGGAGCTCCAGGGGCAGTTCCGCGGTGGTCTGGTGGGTGGCCGATCTCGGTCGTTGTCCCTTGGACCGGCAGACCTTGGCGATGTGTCCTGCCTTGTTGCAGGAACGGCAGACCGCATTCCGGAAACGGCACGACCTGCGTTCGTGATCCTCCCCGCAGCTGGCGCACTGACTTGGAGACGGGGCCTTGGAGGTCCTGGAGGATACGTGTTTTGATCGCTGCTGAGTCCGCTGTCGGAGTTGTAGGACTTCCTCTTGGTCCGAGACGTCGGAGCCGCTGCTCACTTGGGTACGGTGGACCGCCTTGGCGCGGCGGTCTTGTCGCGCTTGTTCGTATGCTGAGGCCTCCCGGATGGCCTTGTCCAGGCTCAGATCGTTCTGGCTCACCAGTTTCCTCTGCAGCTTCGGCTCCCGGAGTCCGACGAGGAACTGGTTCAGGAGGGTATCGTCGAGGCTGGGGAAGGAGCATCGGGTCGCCAGGCTCCGCAGCGCCGCCAGAAAATCGGAGGTGGTTTCGCCGGAGGCCTGAACTCTTGCGAAGAAGTCCAACCGCTCCACGTACTTCGTGGGTTTGGGAGCCAGATGGTCGGTCAGGGCCTGGACTAAGGAGCTGTATGACTCGTCCTTCGTTAGTTTGGGCGAGATTAAGTCCTTGAGGAGCCGATGGGTCTGGATTCCGCAGTGGCTCAGCAGGTAAGCCTTCTTCATCGCGTCATCCACCACCTTGTGGATGGTGAAGCGGCTCTCCAGCGTGTCCAGCCAGGTGTCCCACAGCGAGGGCTGGGAGAGATCGAAAGCGGGCAGGCTTTCTGTTGCGGTCGCGGTCGCCATTGTACTGTCGCCACGTGGTGGGGTGGCCTCTGGAACGGCGATGGCGTCGGGAGCGTTGTGGAGGCCGCTGCTGCTCTCGGGGTCAGCAGGGAGCGAAGCGGAGCCGGGAGCTGCGCGATGAGCGGTTGCCGGAGAGCTGGGAAGCGAAGCGGCGCGGTTCCCGGAGGTCTCGGCGTCGGGGCTCGGTGCGGTGCTCGCGTTGGCGTCCGGGTCTTTGTTCATGGGGTCGTGGATCCCATCCTCGTCGCCAGTGAAAAGTATGCAGACGGAGAGTGATTTCAGCTAAGCATACCTTTATTTAGTCAGGACAAAGACGAAGGGACCAGCTCGCAGGCTGGTTATATAGGTTCAGAAAACCCGCCACCAAGTACACCTAAACACACCCCCTACTCCCGATAGGCTATTTACAGTAACCGGGCGACCATTGGTCTCCCGGCTGAGAAGCTGGCTCTTTGATTGGGCCGGCTAGGATCCTACAGACCCATTGTCTTTGGACATGAAGCTATTGAAGAGTTGTGCCTGGCCAGCCCGGGCAAGTCCGGGCATGTCAGGCTGAATACATAACACCCTGAACACTCACAGGCCCCCTCTTTGCAGAAGGAAGCCACACGGGCGTTGCCGCCTCACCTGGGCAAACACCTGGATGACCGTGGAGAAAAGGAAACCCTGGGAAAATGAACTGAGCACCAGCGTGGCCTGAGCAGCCAGCAATCCCTTTGCTGGCCAGGAGAGCGTGACGCGACTGGGAAGGAAGCGTGATTTTTAGAGGTGACTCCAAACCTCCCGGGGCCAATTTGTACAATGAGAGGGAGGAAGACGGGCGGCGCCCCCGCACACCACCGCACGTCTTTCACAGCCCTAAATTAGCTTTGCTTCAATTGCTTTTTGACGCTGAGATGCATTTGTCAAATTTGCCAATGATGAGCGAAGAGCTAATTCACTCCGAGGGAAAGTGGCGGCAGGTGTTCGAAAGGCCTCCGCGCTTGGCATTAATAAGCCACCAAGCAGCTTCCGTGCCTGGAAAGGAGAGCCTCCTGCTTCCCTGCCACCCCCAGATGAAGCCTGCAGAGGAGTCAGTCAACAGCCCACTTCTCTCCCCAGTGGCCCTAGAAGCCTCCCAGAGAGTTTGGAGCCAGTGTCCCCTCTAAGATGAGTTAGGGTGAGCTAGCTCAGTGTTTTTTTAGCCTCCGGCTCACACCTTTTTGTCTTGGCTCAGGAAGGGATGGCTCCAGAGCAAATTGATTTATGCCAAATCACTCACTCACAGCTTTAATGCCAGTACCTCACAAATTAGAATTTCTGCTTACAAGACTCCACGGCTTAGAGGGATCATTGCCTGGGACCAGTGTTCCCTCTAAGCTGAGCTAGTGTGAGCCGGCTCACAGTTTCTCAGCCTCCAGTGCTCACATTTCTTGTCTCAGCCCAGGAAGAATGGGGCTCCAGAGCAGACTAATTCACACAGCAGCCAAATCGCTCGCTCACAACTTTAATGCTAGTAGCTCATGAAGTAGAATTTTTGCTCACAAGACTCCACAGCTTAGAGGGAACATTGCTCCAGAGCACACGAACTGAGGCAGTAGCCAGATCACCTGCTCACAACTTTAATGGCAGGAGCTCACAAAGCAGAATTTCTGCTCACAAGACTCCACAGCTTAGGGGGAGCATCGCTGCCAGGGCGTGCTTTAGGCGAGGCAAGCAAGCCGGCCATGCGCAGGGGCACCTGGGATCACCGCCTGCCTCTTCCTCCTCCTCCTCCTCGTGAGCTCCGCTTTCTGCCTTTTGCTTTGCTCCAGCAGCTCGGCTCCTTCCCGGCGTCAGCCCCGTTTCCTCTTTGCTGGACTGCTGGTTTCTCCAGGTATCGACCGACCGGCTCCTTCTCCTCCTTGCCTTGCATGATGAGCTCTCCAACCTTCAGGGTGTCCTTCCCTGCTCCCACCTCTGGCTTCCTCAAATCCCCCTGGGGCTGCAGGGAGGGGGGCTCTGTTGCCTGGCTCGTGGGAAACCCGCTCTGCCTGCAGAGAAGCTGGAAGGCCCTTGGATGCAGAGAGGAGATGTGGATGCAGAGACAGGAAGTGGTGGCGGCTACAAGCATGGACGGCTTCAAAAGGGAATTGGATAAGCATCTGGAGCAGAGGTCCGTCAGTGGCTATTAGCCACAAGGTATAGATAGGGGCTCTAGGGCAAGGGATGCTCTGTCTTCTTGGTGCTTGGCGGGGGGGTCAACAGTGGGAGGGCTTCTAATGTCCTGGCCCCACTGGTGGACCTCTGGATGGCACCTGGTATTTTTGGCACTAACCTTGGGTCAGTCACAAGCTCTGGCACAGCTGTCCTTGAAAAAGAGCAGTTTGTCTCAGAGTTCTCTCAGCCCCACCCACCTCACAGGGTGTCTGTTGTGGGGAGGGGAAGGGAAAGGAGTTTGTAAGCTGCTCTGAGACGGTAAGTGAAGGGCGGGGTATAAATCCAATCTCTTCTTCTTCTTCTTAAAAGAAAATAACTAGCAGCAGCAAAACCACAGTAGTAAAAGCCAGCAAAGCAACATAGCATTAAGAGTTCAGCATCATCTCAGCCACTTGGTTCACCTCACCTATCACGGCTTCCTCCGGAACTGGGCCTCCTGAGGCAAGGAGTCCCAAAGTCTGGGGGTCACATTGGGACAGGTCAGCTGCTGGTGCCCAGAAACTCCATTTCTATTAACCTGGGAATGCTGAGTAGGATCCAAGAGCAGATCTCAGATTATGGGCGTGGGAAATGGGAGGGAAGCAGCCCCTTAGGCACTTGGACCCAAAGCCATTTAGGGCTCTAGAGGTCAACCCCAGAGCTTGGAACAGGGGCCAGAAACAAATTGGCAGCAATGAGCACTCCGGTAATTGCTTGCTAAGCCTACGGCGCTGGTGACATCTGGTCTTTGTGGTGGCTCTGGTTAAAAGGGCTTTCAGACACATTTTGAACCAACTGATGTTCCCAGTCATGCTTCAGTCTGGCATACCGCACATCAAACAGCCCACATCATTCTCATAATAGACTAGCAAATGTGGTAGCACTGGAGCTGGTGTTTATGACACAGTAGTCAGCTTAGAAAACCAGGCAGCTGCAGTGGTTTGGAGTGCTTTTGCACAGCTTTGGCTGGTGTGTCAGCTGCACCTGTTCCTGGATCACTCATATGTAGGCACTGCGATCCATGCTTTGGCTACATCTAGACTGGGCTACTGCAATGTATTCGCTGTATTCTTGGTGCTTGGGAGGGAGGGCAAAAGTGGGAGGGGCTTCTAGTGTCCTGGCCCCACTGGTAGACCTCCTGGTGGCACCCGGTATTTTTTGGCCACTGTGTGACACAGAGTGTTGGACTGGATGGGCCATCGGCCTGATCCAACACTGGCTTCTCTTATGTGCTTATGTTAAGAGCAGAGGTCCATCAGTGAACATAAGAACATAAGAGATGCCAATGTTGGATCAGGCCAAAGGCCCATCCAGTCCAACACTCTGTATCCCACAGTGGCCAGAAATACCAGTGCCATCAGGAGGTCCACCAGTGGGGCCAGGACATTAGAAGCCCTCCCACTGTTGACCCCCCCCAAGCACCAAGATGACAGAGCATCACTTGCCCCAGAGTCCCTATCTATACCTTGTGGCTAATAGCCACTGATGGACCTCTGCTCCATATGCTTATCTAATTCCCTCTTGAAGCCGTCCATGCTTGTAGCCGCCACCACTTCCTGTGGCAGTGAATTCCAAGTGTTAATCACTCTTTGGGTGAAGAAGTACTTCCTCTTATCCGTTCTAACCCGACCGCTCAGCAATTTCATGGAGTGCCCACGAGTTCTTGTATTGTGAGAAAGGGAGAAAAGTACCTCTTTCTCTACCTGCTCTTTCCCATGCATAATCTTATAAACCTCAATCATGTCACCCCTCAGTCGTCGTTTCTCCAAGCTAAAGAGCCCTAAGCGCCTTAACCGTTCCTCATAGGGAAAGTGTTCCAACCCTTTTATCATTCGAGTTGCTCTTTTCTGCACTTTTTCCAAAGCTATAATATCCTTTTTAAGGTGTGGTGACCAGAACTGCACACAGTATTCCAAATGAGGTCTCACCATTGATTTATATAGGGGCATTATTATATTGGCTGATCTGTTTTCAATACCCTTCCTAATAATCCCCAGCATAGCATTGGCCTTCTTTATTGCAGTCACACACTGTCTCGACATTTTCAGTGAGTTATCTACTACAACTCCAAGATCTCTCTCTTGATCTGTCTCTGCCAGTTCAGACCCCATCAACGTGTATTTATAGTTAGGATTTTTGGCTCCAATGTGCATCACCTTGCACTTGGCCACATTGAACCCCATTTGCCATGTTGACGCCCACTCGCCCAACTTTGACAGATCCCTTTGGAGTGCCTCACAATCCTCACTGGTTTTCACCACCCTGAACAACTTCGTATCATCCGCAAATTTAGCCACTTCACTGCTTACTCCCATCTCCAAATCATTAATGAACAAGTTAAAAAGCAGTGGACCAAGTACTGATCCCTGCGGTACCCCACTGCTTACCACCCTCCACTGAGAAAATTGCCCACCTACACTCACTCTCTGTTTTCTATGAACTAGCCAGTTTTTGATCCATAAAAGGACTTGTCCTTCTATCCCATGATTTTTGAGCTTACTTAGGAGCCTTTGATGAGGAACTTTATCAAAAGCTTTCTGGAAGTCAAGGTAAATAATATCTATTGGATCCCCCTTGTCCACATGTTTGTTCACCCCCTCAAAGAACACTAACAGGTTAGTGAGACAAGATCTTCCCTTACAGAAACCGTGCTGAGTCTGCCTCAATAGGTTTTGTTCATCTATGTGCCTACTAATTCTTTCCTTAATAATGGTTTCCACCAATTTACCCGGTATCGACGTCAGACTGACTGGCCTGTAATTTCCCGGATCTCCTCTGGAACCCTTTTTACAGATGGGAGTGACATTAGCTACCTTCCAGTCCTCAGGAATGGAGGCAGATTTTAAGGAGAGATTACATATTTTTGTCAGGAGATCCACAAGTTCACAATTGAGTTCTTTCAGAACTCTCGGATCTATGCCATCTGGGCCTGGTGATTTATCAGTTTTTAAGTTGTCTATCAGTTTTAGGACCTCCTCTCTCGTCACCTCAATCTGACTCAGGTCTTTCAACACCCCTCCCAAACTCAGCGGCTCTGGAGTGGGCAAGCACCTCTCATCTTCCACAGTGAAGACGGAGGCAAAAAATGCATTTAGCTTCTCAGCCATTTCCCTATCGTCCTTCAGTACTCCTTTTACCCCTTGGTCATCCAAGGGCCCCACTGCCTCCCTGGCTGGTTATTAGCCACAAGGTATAGACAGGAACTCTCAGTCTGGGGCAAGGGATGCTCCATATTCTCGGTGCTTGGGGGGTGTCAACAGTGGGAGGGCTTCTAGTGTCCTGGCCCCACTGCTGGACCTCCTGATGGCCCTTGGTATTTTTGGCCACTGTGTGACATAGAGTGTTGGACTGGATGGGCCATTGGCCTGATCCAACATTGGCTTCTCTGATGTTCTTACGTTCTTAATGTGTTCTATTTTGGGCTACCCTGAAGATGGTTCAGAGGCTTCAGCCAGTGCACAACACAAGGCTAGACTGCTGGTTGGGGACAGCTATTGGGAGCACGTGAACCCCGATATTACAGCCACTACACTGGTGATTGATCTGCTCCTGAGCCCAATTCAAGGTGTTGGTTTTGCTCTTTAAAGCCTGACATGGTCTGAGACCAGGTGGGATTGCCAGCTTTGGGTTGAGAAAGACATGGAGATTTGGAGGATGGAGCCTGGGGAGGGAAGGAGGGAGGGGCCTCATCAGGGTACGATGCCAGGGAATCCGTCCTCAAGAGCCACCAAATTGTCTGGAGAGCAGTTGTAATAGTGAGAGAACTCCAGGCCCCATCAGGAGTTTGGCAAATCTAAGACCAAGGTCTCTGAAGGACCATCTTCTCCCATGTGATCCTACCTGGGAATCAAAATCACAAGGAGAGGATCTCCTGACTGCCCCACCAATCAAAGAAAATAAGAACAACATAAGGACATAAGAGAAGCCATGATGGATCAGGCCAATGGCTCATCCAGTCCAACACTCTGTGTCACACAGTGGCCAAGAATACCAGGGGCCATCAGGAGGTCCAGCAGTGGGGCCAGGACACTAGAAGCCCTCCCACTGTTGCCCCTGTGCAAGCACCAAGAATACAGTGCATCACTTGCCCCAACCTGAGAGTTCCAAAGAAGGTTGGTGGGTACACGAGAGATGGCCATTTTGAGTTGGAGTCCCACAGCTATGGAACAGCCTCACTTTTGACCTTTAGGAGGCAGCTGAAGACAGTTTTATTTAGGGCTGTGTTTGATTAAACCAGTCCTAAATAGTGATTATAAGTGGGGTTTTTTTAATGCAATAGAATCATAGAATCATAGAACATTAGAGTTGGAAGGGACCTTGCAGGTCATCTAGTCCAACTCCCTGCACTCTGCACGAGCACAGCCGAAAGATAGCCCTACAACATGCCCAAAAGATGGCCGTCCAGCCTCCGCTTGAAAACGTCCAGCGAAGGAGCATCCACCACCTCCCGAGGCAGTCTGTTCCACTGCTCAACCACTCTGACAGTTAGGAAGTTTCTCCTGATATTTAGCCAGTAACGACTCCCTTGTCATTTCCACCCCATTTTATGTATTTTATTAACAGTGTCAGCTGCCTTGAGCTCTGTAAGGGAGAAAGTCTGCTAACAAATATTTTAAATAAATATGATGATGCACCTGTCAGACTCAGGCATCTGGCACTGGGGTGGGCTGGCTAGCTGAAACAGTTATATTGTCTATACCTGATCTATTCTGCTTGCATTCTGTATCCTTATCACTGTCCTCGCCTGCCATTGCATTCCTAAGTGGGGTGTGTGTGTGAGTAGTTAGTTAGGGAGGCTTGCTTGGTAATTTTCCTAAGGGCCCCCAAGACATCTTTCACACGAGAAATGTCCTTGGAGTAAGACTGTGCCTGGCTGGATATCTTTCAGAGTCACTGTAGCAATGCTGATGTTGGTGTGCATGGAATTCTTGGGTTTTACCTGTATCTTGCCTTTCCCGCCTTGGCAACTCAGTCCTAACAAAGAGCTTGTACCCACAGCATCTCATATCTGTAAATAAAGCATTCATTGCCAAAGTGTGTGTGGAGAGTGATTTCACTGGGAATCTGACAGCACCCTTGCAAATGGTGTCCTCCGGAATCATACAGAGCCCCCAGGGGCATTTGAGGTCATGGTGATGGTAGCCTCCTGACTCTCAATTTTCTTGGAGAGAAAGTCAGGGTGTCCTGATTTAATACATCAATAACAACACCAGACCTGCAAGCCTCCTCAATCAGGGGTCATTTCCTACAGGAGCGCACAGGAGCGGAGCTCCGGCAGTAAAGAGCCCAGTGGGCAGGCACATGCAACAAGCCCCACCCCCTGCTCCCAGCAGCCCTCAGTCAGAGCAAAAAGCAGCCAGGTAAGCTGCAGAGCCAAAACAGTCCAAAACAGTCCAGTGGCACCTTTAAGTTTAAGTTTTATTCAGGTACAAGCTCTCCCTCCTCTGCGAGGACAGATCTGCACGTTCCCCCCACCCCCAATAGCTAGCAATCCAAAACAGTCCAGTGGAGCCTGAGTGGTGGGTGTTGCCTTCTGACACACTTCCGGTGATGTCAGGGGGTGTGGCATATGCAAATACGTTATGCTAATGAGTTCTGCTAATAAGCTCCTGCACCCTGTCCTCAATGATGCCTACTTGGGGCATCTCAGGTCCAGGCTTTAAGCGCTTTCTTAGCGCTGGCAGCTGGACTCCTTCCACCGGGGTCTGCCAGGGCCTGGACTTCGCATCTTCTACGGCTTCTAGAACAGCTGGGATGTTAAATCCTCAGGAATGGGACCGGAATTAGGTGCAAGTCCTAACCCACTTCCTTTTACCCCAGAGTAATGGTTTTGGAAGGACTCCCACCCTTTGTATTAATAGCCACAATCAGTCTCAGTGTGCAGCCGTCACTGTGGATATTTTTGGAGTTTGTGGATCTGGAGGGATAAAACCCTGCTGAGCAAACTCGCCCCCCCCCCTCGTTCCCTGATTTCTTCTACTCGCTGCAGGGCATGAATACTTCATGAGGAGTAAGCATATTTACAGTGTATTTGCTTTGCTGAGGAAGGAAAAACGAAAGAGAAGAGACAAAGTGGATGGGAAGTAGGTAGGTTGGTCCATCCAAGCATGAGTCATAGGGACACGAAAGCTGCACCCGTCTCCAAAATGCAACTATTCAGTCACACAAGGCACATTTTTAAAGGTAGGACCGGCATGTCAGAGCAGGGCATTATTTTTGTTGTTGTTCAGTCGCACAGTCGAGTCCGACGCTTTGCGACCCCATGGAGCTGGAAATGGCAACCCACTCCAGTACCTTTGCCAAGAAAACCCCATGGACAGTAACAAAAGAGCATTATAGAAACGACGGCTGAGGGGTGACATGATGGAGGTTTATAAGATTATGCATGGGATAGAGCAGGTAGAGAAAGAGGTACTTTTCTCCCTTTCTCACAATACGAGAACTCGTGGGCACTCCATGAAATTGCTGAGCAATCGGGTTAGAACAGATAAAAGGAAGTCTTTCTTCACCCAAAGAGTGATTAACACACGGAATTCACTGCCACAGGAGGTGGTGGCAGCTACAAGCATGGACGGCTTCAAGAGGGAATTAGATAAGCATGTGGAGCAGAGGTCCATCAGTGGCTATTAGCCACAAGGCATAGATAGGAACTCTCAGGCTGGGGCAAGTGATGCCCTGTATTCTTGGGGCGACAGTGGGAGGGGCTTCTGGAGTTCTGGCCCCACTGCTGGACCTCCTGATGGCACCTGGTATTTCTGGCCACTGTGTGACAGAGTGTTGGACCGGATGGGCCATTGGCCTGATCCAACATTGGCTTCTCTTATGTTCTTATGTTAGTGAGACCCATCTTATTTCAGGCTTAATGAAGGAAGCTGCTGCAGACTAATTAGGTGTAAACTGTGCCATACGCAAAATATCTTAGGAAATATAGTATATGTTTGGACACAAAAGCAAATGCCCCTCACTGGAATTTCAGAAGCCCCGTGGGTCACTCTCTTTCCACTTTCCCCCCATTTTTTCCAAAGGAAGTCTTCAAAATTTCTTCAAGTGGAGGGCAGGAAGAGTTGCATCCAATGCCTCCCTCCAAGCTGTGGAGTCTTGTGAGCAAATATCCTACGTTGTGAGCTCCTGGCATTAAAGTTGTGAGCGAGCCATTTGGCTACTGCATAAATTAGTTTTCTCTGGAGCCATCCTTTCCTGAGCGGAGACAAAAATGTGTGAGCAGGAGGCTAAAAAACTGTGAGCTAGCTCACACTAACTCAGCTTAGCGGGAACACTAGTTGCATCAGTGCTTAGTTCTTGTGGCCCTTCCTTACACACCCAGGGAAATGCTGATTGCCACTTTGGGGTCAGGAAGCAATTTTTCTCCAGGCCAGTTTAGCTGGCGATCTTTTTTTAAAATTCATTTTAAAATAATCATTAACAATGATGAACATCAAAAGCATTAAACAAGCAACAACAAGAGATAAGGATCAAGTAGCCTCAAAAGCCTATTATGTAACAATAAAAACTATTTTAACATTTTTGAACATTTATCAACCAGTAATGAAGAGCATGAAGTGCTGGTAATTATGCTGCCTCTGTCAGAAAAGTGAGTGTGAGAACTAGATTAGAACTGGATCTTAGATGGAGAAGACTTTTGTGTGTATCTCAGAGTGTACAACAGAGAGCTAGAAGAAAAGCCAAGAAGAGTAAGTAGTATTAGTGGGAAGAAGTTCAGCTTCTGTCATGTACTGCAGCCATTGGAAAACCTAGAGTAGGTCATGGCGGTGCCTTAGCGGGCAATCATGGAGTTTTTCTGTCATCTTCTGGGCATGGAACAGCGGTCACTGGGGTGTGTGTGTTAGGGGGAGGTATCTGTGAATTCCCTGCCTTGTGCAGGGGGTTGGACTAGATGACCCTGGAGGTCCCTTCCAACTCTATGATTCCATGAATCCCCCCCACTTATTCGTCTGCCCCCTGCATGCTGATGTGTAAATGGAGAGCCCCCCCCCCCCCCCCCCCCCCAGCAGAAAGGGACAACAAACGTGGTCAAGAGGCTGGAGCTTCTTTCCTGTACAGAAGATTTAGTATCTGGAGATTCAAGTTTGGATCCCCACTCCTGCCATGGAAGCTGGCTGGGTGGCCTTGGGCCAGTCACGCACTCTGCACCTCACTTACCACACCACAGGGCTGTTGTGAGGACGAAACGGAGAAGAGGGGAATGCTGTAAGCCGCTTGGGTTCCCCCTTGGGGGGGGGGAAGGTGGGGTAGAAATGGATGGATGAATTAAATAAAGAATTTGGGCCTCTTTTTTTGGAAGGTGATCCTTGTGTTGGGAGAAAAAATAGGAACTTGCGACAGCGCCATTGTGGTGGAGACCATGGAGAGGGTTTTTTCTCCCTCTCATCTAGTTCTAGAATTTTCGACCACCCAATAAAACTAATTGAGTGTAGATTCGGGACAGATAAAGGAAAGGATTTACATAAGACCATAAGAGAGAAGCCAATGTTGGATCAGGCAATGGCCCATCCAGTCCAACACTCTGGTGTCACACAGTGGCCAAAAATACCAGGGGCCATCAGGAGGTCCAGCAGTGGGGCCAGGACACTAGGAGCCCCTCCCACTGTTGCCACCCCCCCTGAGCACCAAGAATACAGGGCATCACTTGCCCCAGTCTGAGAGTTCCTATTTATACCTTGTGGCTAATAGCCACTGATGGACCTCTGCTCTTAACGTAAGAACATAAGAGAAGCCAGTGTTAAATCAGGCCAATGGCCCATCCAGCCCAACACTTTGTGTCACACAGTGGCCAAAAGATACCAGGTGCCATCAGGAGGTCCAGCAGTGGGGCCAGAACACTAGAAGCCCTCCCACTGTTGCCCCCCCCCAAGCACCAAGCATACAGAGCTTCCCTTGCCCCAGACATAAGAACATAAGAGAAGCCAATGTTGGATCAGGCCAATGTCCCATCCAATCCTGGCCAAAAATACCAGGTGCCCTCAGGAGGTACAGCAGTGGGGCCAGGACACTAGAAGCCCTCCCACTATTGCCCCCCCAAGCACCAAGAATATAGAGAATCCCTTGCCCCAGACATAAGAACATAAGAGAAGGCAATGTTGGATCAGGCCAATGTCCCATCCAATCCTGGCCAAAAATACCAGGTGCCCTCAGGAGGTCCAGCAGTGGGGCCAGGACACTAGAAGCCCTCCCACTGTTGCCCCCCCCCAGCACCAAGAATACAGAGCATCACTTGTCCCAGACCGAGTTCCTATCTATACCTTGTGGCTAATAGCCACTGATGGACAGCTGCTCCATATATTTATCTAATTCCCTCTTGAAGCCGTCCATGCTTGTAGCCGCCACCACCTCCTGTGGCAGTGAATTCCATGTGTTCATCACTCTTTGGGTGAAGAAGGACTTCCTTTTATCCGTTCTAACCCAACTGCTCAGCAATCTCATGGAGTGCCCACGAGTTCTTGTATTGTGAGAAAGGGAGAAAAGTACCTCTTTCTCGACCTGCTCTATCCCATGCATAATCTTGTATACCTCAATCATGTCACCCCTCAGCCGTCGTTTCTCCAAGCTAAAGAGCCCCAAGTGCTTTAACCATTCTTCACAGGGAAAGTGTTCCAACTAAATTATTTATTTCACAGAACACACAATTCAGGTATGGGATTTCCTACCATAATGGACAAATGGAGCTTCCATGGTCAAAGGCAGTGTATCTCTGAGCTGCAGCTGCCCTTTCTGTAGGCTTCTGGGGGTACCTGGTCAGTCAGCTCTCTTCCCTTGGCTCCCTGTGTGTGTGTGCTTAGCCAATGGGAGGTCTCACCTGTGTCTCCGGACCGATCCCCCTGGACTGCTTTCTTGCTGCGGATGCAGCCGCCTCAAAACTCCCTTCCCTGCCCGTGGCCTCCCGAGTGCTTTTCTGCACCACTCCGCCTTCCCGTGTGAGCCTTAAGCACTGACATTTATTAAGTGTGGCTGAACTGCACAGATGAAGTTGTTCCTAATATCACGGAGGTGCGGCACCTGCGGTCCCTGCCAAGCGATAATAGAGCTGCAAGTGAGTGACCTTTCGTGAGAGGAGGAGGAGGAGGAGGAGGAGGGGCAGGGGCAGACTGCTGCGGCCAACCAGGGGAGACTCTGGGGCCTCACAGGCTTCACTTCTCCTCTGCTTTGGATGGGAGACTCCGGCATCCAGCACAAGGGGGCCAGATGTGCCTCTCTTACCTCCTGGTTGCAACACTAAGCAGGGTCGCTTCCACCTTTCGCTTCCTTTGCGGGGAAGGGAGGAGGGACGCACGGGAGAAAGTTGCCCAGGCCAGCTGCGCTTTCAGTTCTGTATCTGGTGCACAGTTCTTCCACGGAGAAGAAGAGGCCGGGTGGCCAAGAAGCCTCCTTGCGCTGGAGAATGAGGGTGGGCTTTGCCGGCACTGTGTAGCGATTCTGAGCCACAGACTCTTGAGTCCTGCCTGGGATAGCCCCGGCAAGCCTGAACTTGTCAGGTCTCGGAAGCTAAGCAGGGTCGACTCCGGTAAGTCCTTGGATGGGAGACCTCCTTGGAATACCAGAGGTGGGAGGCGGGGGCAGGCTTCCTTCAGCCCCCTCTCTGAATACCCTCCAGGCCCCCAGTAGGGGTCGGTCACCAGAGGTCACCATGACTTCCAGGTGCAGACACAAGCAAAGACGCACACACACAAACAAAGAGTTGTTGTTGTTGTTCAGTCGCACAGTCAAGTCCGACTCTTTGTGACCCCATGGACAAGATCACACCAGGCCTTTCTGTCTTCCGCCGTCCTCTGACGTTGGCTCAATTTCATGTTCGTTGCATCGATGACACTGTCTAACCATCTCATCCTTTGCTGTCCCCATCTTCTTTGACCTTCAATCTTTCCCAGCATCAGGGTCTTCTCCAGTGAGTGCTCCCTTCTCATTGGGTGGCCAAAGTATTTGAGCTTCAGTTTCATTATCTGGCCTTCCAGGGTGCCACAAAGAGTGACAGACCCTAATTCCAAAAACTATGTTTGTTTGCCTTGAGTAGGGGGTTGGACTAGATGGCCTGTGTGGCCCCTTCCAGCTCTGTGTGATTCCATGGATTCGATGCTTCCTGACTCCTCCGCAGGGTTGCCAGATTTCCCCCAGTGGAGGCGGGGCCCCTGCTGCCAGGCCCCGCCTCTCCATTGTCAATCAGCTGGCCAGCAGGGGAACTGACACCCTCCAAAAGGATGGAACGGCAATCATGTCCCCCTCCAAAAGGAAGGGGACGTGATTGCAGTCTTCAAGTATCTGAAGGGCTGTCATGTAGAAGATGGAGCGGTTCTATTCTCTCTTGCTCCGGATTGCAAGACCAGATCTAATGGGCGGAAATTACAAGGGAGTCGTTAGCGGCTAAATATCAGGAGAAACCTCCTAACTGTCAGAGTGGTTGAGCAGTGGAACAGACTGCCTCGGGAGGGGGTGGAGGCTCCTTCGCTGGACGTTTTCAAGCGGAGGCTGGACGGCCATCTTTCGGGTATGTCGTAGGGCTCTCTTTTGGCTGTGCTCCTGCAAAGTCCCTTCCAACCCTAACATTCTGTGATTCTATGATTCTACTGGCTCAATATCAGGAGAGACTTCCTAACTCTGAGAGTGGTTGAGCAGTGGAACAGACTGCCTCGGGAGGGGGTGGAGGCTCCTTCGCTGGACGTTTTCAAGCGGAGGCTGGACGGCCATCTTTCGGGTATGTCGTAGGGCTCTCTTTTGGCTGTGCTCCTGCAGAGTGCAGGGGGTCGGGCTAGATGACCTGCAAGGTCCCTTCCAACTCTAACATTCTATGATTCTATGATGTTTTAGCGGTTAATCTACATGACTTCAATATGACCCAGAAGTGGCATAGGCATGTCAGAGACATTAGGGCGACACTCTAGGTTTTAGAAAAAATCTCTATGGAAAAAAATCTAATTCTACCATAGAGTTTTTGCTCAAAAACCACAGTGTTGCCCCAACACCCCGAACATGCCTACATCACTTCTGGGTCATGCTGGAAGTCACGTGGGCACGTTGCTGAAACGCTGGATGAAACGTCCTGCTCCCGGTAAGCTGACCTCCCTCCTCCGCTGGCTGCCGGGAGGGGCCTGTAAACCCTGCTCCTCCACATGAAGCTCGCTGGGTGACCTTGGGCCAGTCACAGTTCTCTCAGAACTAGGGATGGGCATGAACTGGGAAAATGAGGTTCAGTTTGTGGTTCGTGACATGCCCATTCACAAACCATGGACCGTCACGATTTCTTTTAGCTGCCTTACAAACCAGTTCAGGTTGTGAGGTTCATGAGGGGATGATTAGATTTACAGGGTCCAAGTTATGCCCCCCCACCCACCCAGAGAAGGTGCTTTCCTGGGGAAATGACCACCTGGACACAGAAAAATGATAGTGCGGTGGACCAGTTGAGCAAAAAACAGTGATTCCTCCTCCATCAAGGATAGTCTTGTCTGCTCAGACTAGCAGCAGCTGTCCAGGGTCTCAGGCAGAAGTCGTTCTGGTTCTTTTAACTGGAGTTGCCGGGGACTGAACCTGGGACCTGCATGCGGAACAGATGCTCTACCACGGAGCCACATCCCCTCCTCGAAACTGCTTCACGCTGAATCAGACCACCGGTCCCATCGAGGTCAGTATTTTCTACTCAGACTGGCCATGAAGAAGAAGAGAAGAGATTGGATTTATACCCCGCCCTTCACTTCGAGTCTCAGAGCGGCTGACAAACTCCTTTCCCTTCCCCTCCCCACCACAGACACCTTGTGAGGTAGGCGGGCCTGAGAGAGCTCTTGACAGAAACTGCTCTTTTTCAAGGACAGCTGTGCCAGAGCTTGTGACTGACCCAAGGTCACATCAGCAAGTGCAAGTGGAGGAGTGGGGAATCAAACCCGGTTCTCCCAGATTAGAGTCCACACACTTAACCACTACACCAAACTGGCTTCTCTAGACTGTCTAGAGTCTCAGGATGAGGTCTTTCGCATCAATTACCATCCGATCCATTTAACTTTGAGAGCCAGTTTGGTGTAGTGGCTAAGTACGTGGACTCTAATCTGGGAGAACCGGGTTTGATTCCCCACTCCTCCACTTACACCTGCTGGATGAGCTTGGGCAAGCCATAGTTCTGGCACAGCTGTTCTTGAAAAAGAGCAGTTTCTGTCAGAGCTCTCTCAGCCCCGCCTACCTCACAGGGTGTCTGTTGTGGGGAGGGGGAGGGAAAGGAGTTTGTAAGCTGCTCTGAGACTCCCTTGGGTAGTGAAGGGTGGGGTATAAATCCAATCTCCTCCTCCTCCTCCTCCTCCTCCTCCTCCTCCTTTGGAGATGCTGAGGGTTGGGCTGGAGACCTTCTGCAGGCCAAGGAGGTGCTCTGCCAGTGAGTCACGTCTGCAAAGTTAGCCTGTCTTATCTGGGCTCTCTTCCTGCACCAAATTAAGCACCAAATTAGAAAGCAAAATGGATGGAGGCTGCTGGTGTCTTCAGAGGCGCTGCAGCATTTGCATTCTCTGATTAAAAAACAATGTTTCTGATAAACTGTCCCCTCTTGGGCCTGGCACATGAGGCTCCTGTCAGGTGGAAGATCTTGCAGCTATTTATTAAGTCCTTGATGGAGCCACAGTTAATGCCAGCTTAATAGAATGGACATCTCTTAAAGCTATCCAGTGTGCCGCCTGTCACTGAAGCAGACTTCCCTGATTAATTAAATTAGACACTGGGCTTCGTGAAGCAATTGGTGGGAAATGAAAATTTATTTACGTACAAAAACACGCACACATATGTGTTATGCAATCCCTCACATTCTGTCAGCCTCATGTGATCTCAAAATTAATTTTCCTCTGTTTTGATGTTTCCGGGCCTGAAATATTTTCGTGAATAAATAACATTTGCCTTTTCCCGGCAGGCAAATATCCTGGCGATGGTTCTTGCAGCAAACTTGCGGCAGGAAAAGAAGTTCTCGATGGAAAGAATAAACCAACCCCCCCCCCCCGACCCTACTGTGGTGTGTCTTCACATTGGCCCAGGGCTCAGGCTGGGCAAAACGAAAGCCAGGCCTTCTAGAGACTGCCCTGGCCCAGGATTGCGAGCAATGCTCCCTCTAAGCTGTGGAGTCTTGTGAGCAAAAATTCTACTTTGTGTGCTACTGGCATTAAAGCTGTGAGTGAATCATTTGGCTGCCGCATACATTAGTTCGCTCTGGAGCCCTCCTTCCTGAGCTGAGACAAAAAGGTGTGAGTCAGAGGCTAAAAACCTGTGAGCTAGCTCACACTAACTCAGCTTAGAGGGAACACTGGTTGCAGGCTCTGGGTTGGGAAAGACCTGGAGATTTGGGGGAGTGGAGGCTGAGGAGGGCGGGGTTTGGGGAGGGGACGGACCTCAGTGAGGCGTATAAGGCCACAGAGTCCGCCTTCCAAAGCAGCCGTTTTCTCCAGGGGAACTGATCTCTGCCACCTGGACACCAGCTGGCGTACTGGGAGATCTCCAGTCCCCACCTGGAGGCTCCGCCTGACCACCCTACTCTTTATTTCAGCCCCCCACCCACCCCACAAACACCCTGAAAAATAGCTCAGAGATCCACAAGTAAACCGCAGAACTCACACGAAGTCTGATCTAATAATTTAAACAAATGAGGCTTCATCAGCTGTCTGCAATATGGTAATATTCCATTTGCAAACATGCAATTAAAGCGAACTTGGAGATTATTGCTTCTAAGACCGGCTACCCTTGGAACCTCTCTGCTGATCGCGTTTATGTGTGTCTAGGGCCTGTTACCGTATTAAAGGCAGAACCGTTGAACTCATTAGAATGACTCCTTTGCGAACATTTCTTCATTTGTACCAGGACTGAAACATCAATGAATGTTATTGTTTAGTCATTGTGGGGATGGGGGAATAAGCCCAAAATGTTATTTTCAAAACTTTCACATTTTTTTGTTTTTAGTGTGTTTGGACTCCTTTTTGCCTCTTTCCTCCCTGGCACCAGCGGCTCCTTGCTTTTGTGGTGGTCCCTTTTGCTTGTAGGTCAGAAACTGGATCCTCGCTCCGGTTGCTGCCCTTTGGTTCCTGCGGCAGAGACGGGGGGGGGGGGTTTCAAAGCAGCATCCACTTGCTCCCCCCCTTCCTCTTCCCCTAATGCTGCCTCCCAGCACTACCTCTGAACATGGAGGTTCCCCTCAGTCACCATGGCTAGTAGCCACTGAGGAAGAAAAAGAGATTGGATTTATACCCCACCCTTCACTACCCAAAGGTGTCTCTCATAGTGGCTTACAAACTCCTTTCCTTTCCCCTTCCCACAACAGACACCCTGCAATGTCCTCTAAGCTGTGGAGCCCTGTGAGCAAAAATTCTACCTTGTGAGCTACTGGCATTAAAGTTGTGAGTGAGCAATTTGGCTACTAGATAAATTAGTTTGCTCTGGAGCCATCCTTCCTGAGCTGAGACAAAAATGTGTGAGCCGGAGGCTAAAAAACTCTGAGCTAGCTCACACTAACTCAGCTTAGAGGGAACACTGCCTGTGAGGTAGGTGGGGGCTGAAAGAGCTCTTGACAGAAACTGCTCTTTTTCAAGAACAACTCTGACAGCTCTATGGCTTGCCCGAGGTCATCCAGCAGCTGCAAGTGGAGGAGTAGGGACTCAAACCCGGCTCTCCCAGATTAGAGTCTGCGCACTTAACCATGACACCAACCTGAGAGACCTCTCCTCCATGAATCTGTCTAATCCCCTTTCACAGCTGTCTCTGCCTGTGGCCATCACTCCATCCTCTGGCAGCGAATTCCACATTTTAATCACTCACTGTGGAAAGAGGAGAACTCAACTTGAAAATTCAGCTCCGGGGAAGAACAAAAAACATCACTCCTGAACCTGGTCTGAGATGGTTGCTTCAACAGGCTCCTGACCACCTTGCTGTTAAATTTCAGAGCAAAACTGTTGAGAGGAAGGGGGGGGGGGGGAGGCTGTTCTGGCAGGCCACAACAAGGCATTCAGTGGCTGAGAGAGCTACTCGAGAAGTACTAGACGTCATTCTACAAAGATACATCTACAGGAGGGTGAAATTGAGGGCATTTGCATTGGCCTTGGCCTCAGAAAAGAGCCAGATTTGGCTCCGACATCAGAGTGCCACAGACGCTAATCTTCCTCTGAGCACTGGTTGTACAAATTAAGACCACAGCACGCTCGTAGGCAGCCCAGAAGTACCAGATTAGGACCCTGCTGTGCACAGCTGCAACCAATCAGGAGTGTCAGTTGCCACCAGCTTTAGCGCTGCACTGCCTGTCCAATCAAAACACCAGGAAGCGGCGTGGACTCTCGCAGGACCACTCTAAGCTTCAGCCTGGGCTGTTTCTGCAGAGACGTGGCCGGTGCCGCTGCTCATGACCAGATAAAGCCATTTTCTCCAGGGAAACTGATCTCTGCCATCTGGAGATCAACTGTAATATGGTCAGGGGTCATTTCGTAGAAAGAGAGGTGCAGGAGCTCATTAGCACAACTCATTAGCATAACTTATTTGCATATGCCACACCCCCTGACATCACCGGAAGTGTGTCAGAAGGCAACCCCCACCGCTCAGGCTCCACTGGACTGTTTTGGATTGCTAGCTATTGGGGGGGGGGGAACACGTGCAGATCTGCCCTTGCAGAGGAGGGGGAGCTTGTACCTGAATAAAACCTGGTCTTAAAGCTGCCACTGGATTGTTTTGGACCAGGGGGGCCTCTGCAGCTTACCTAGCTGCTTCTTGCTCTGACTGAGGGCTGCTGGGAGCAGGGGGAGGGGCTTGTTGCATGTGCCCGTCCCTTGGGCTCCTTACTGCCAGAGCTCTGCTCCTGTGTGCTCCTGCAGGAAATGACCCCTGGTGATGTCATCATGTCACTGATGCCATGGGACTCTTTGGTATTTGGGCAAAAACTCTGTTTTTGCTCAAATAACAGGGCTTCCCAGGTTGCCGGCAACGTGATGGTGGTCCACACCGGAGATGACCCAACCACGATGTAGGATTGCCATGTCCGAGTTGGGGAATCCCTGGAGATCCGGGCGGGACAGAGCCTGGGGAGGGCAGGGTATGGGGAGGGGAGGGACCCCACAGAGTCCAAAGTAGCCATTTTCTCCGGCTTTAATCCCAGAAGCCCTCCAGGCCCCACCTGGAGGCTGGCAACCCTTCAGCACTATGCCAGGCCAGGCTTCCCGCCACTGCTGGCACGTCCCCCTGCCTGCCAGCTGATGGGCAAAGGGGGAAATCCCCCATCCCTGGCAGGAGCTCGGCTGCCCAGGCAAAAGCTGGCCATTGTGGTGCTGTTTGAGGAGGGCCAAACCGAGAAACTTCCCATGAGTCAGCTGGGCTCAGTCTTTACCTCTTGCCCGTCTGGGGCCTACATTGTCAGGAAAGGGCGCTGGTGGTCCAGGGGCCCCTATCAGCCACACCTGTGCTGTACAGGGACTCAGATGGCAGAGCTATTCCCCCCCCTTTTTTAAGAGGATGAGGATGATGAAGAGGGCCCGTAACTAAAGCCATTAGGTGGTGAGGGAGCACCGTTCAGTGCCGTTGGTGAATGGCTTGTGCCACCAGTTACTTTATATGCAGAAGAATTTACAGAGCCAGGGGTCATTTCCTGCAGAAGCGCACAGGAGCGGAGCTCCGGCAGTAAGGAGCCCAGGGGGTGGGCACATGCAACAAGCCCCGCCCCCTGCTCCCAGCAGCCCTCAGTCGGGCCATGAGGAGCAAGAAGCAGCCAGGTAAGTTGCAGAGGCCCCCCGCGGCCTGCCTCCAGCACAAGCTCTCCCTCCTCTGCGAGGACAGATCTGCACGTTCCGCCCCCCAATAGCTAGCAATCCAAAACAGTCCAGTGGAGCCTGAGCGGTGGGTGTTGCCTTCTGACACACTTCCGGTGACGTCAGGGGGTGTGGCATGTGCAAATAAGTTATGCTAATGAGTTATGCTAATGAGCTCCTGCACCTCTCTTTCTACGAAATAACCCCTGGACATCACTTCCGGTGTGCAGGGGAAATGATGTCATTGTATCACCAGCTAGGCCTTCCCCTGCTGATGATAAGTTCCTTTTGTCCTCTGCCAGTCAGGGGGGGGGGATTTGGCCATCCAAGCTTCCACCTCCAGTCCATTTGTCGTCCACCGCTGGCCAGCAGCTGGTTTTCCATCGTTTCCTGCTTTTTCAATGCGTAGCAAACACTGTCTGCCCTGTGGTGAACCATCAATCGCAACTAAGCGGCAGGACTGGGCAGGAGGCTACTTATTTCCTCGTATCGTATCTGCCAACAGAGGCACTCTTGGCCCCTGCGGTGCCTGCGTCAACTGCTTATTAATGGAATAACTGAGTCACCTGCCTCAGATTTGGCAACAAAAACCCGGCCAGATCCAGGGAAGCCTATTGCAGCTGGACACCAAGAAAGGCAACGCTTTGGCTTCAGGGCATCCGGGACCTGATTTCGTGGAGGACTTGTCTTGACTCAGCGGTTTCCCCCTCCCAGACCCAAATGGGAGAGGAGTGGAAATGAAAATGCTCACATCTGGCTCCTATTGTGTCCTTTGCGGGCACTGGAACCTGAAAAACCACCGGGCCCCAACGGCTCTCTCACCCACGCTCGCAAACCCAACGTCCAGAGTGCTTCTTTGCTCTCCACCACTCCCGACTCCTGAGTTGGAGATGGCCTGCCTTTTGAAAGGAGCTGTCTGTGGAGCACATTTGTGCCTGCACAGCAGCAACGTTTATCATCAGGCTGGCAGCTGGCCAGAACCACAGCTGGCGCCGCTTCAGCATGTGCCGCATCGCTGAGGCTGAGGAGAACGGCGGTTGTCCCCACCTCCTCATTCCGTTCAGGGGTTGCGTAAACTGCAATTCCCATTAGGCGCGGGAGCACATTTCACAAGCTTTCTGGTTCAGTTTCAGCAGCCCCGTTCCGGTCCCGCTTCTCCCTCTTGACAAAGAAACACATGTCTTCTCTTCTGCACTGTTTGCTTATTGTGAATTCCCCACCCCCACCCCGCTGTGAGCACGTGTACATTTCTGAGCATTGTTTGTGTTTCAGTTGCATATCAGTGGCATAAAAGGGACAAAATATTATTGAGGGCAACAACGACCAATAACAGCAACAACAACGGCCTGTGCACACGTGGCCTTCTCCGCTGTGACCCTTGCCTTGTGGAGCTCAGGGCCCTCCTGGCTCTCTGCAAACGATGCAAAACTGGACCATCCAAGGGGGGTTTTCTACACAGACAATAGAGTCACAAAGTTACTTGGACAGATTGTGAGGGACCGTGGTCTGTACTACTGTGTCTAGCTTGCTAGAACTAGGATACGGCTATGGAATCTGGCATCGTTTAATGTGTCATGTTAAGACTTACACTTTGCTTCAGTTCTGGTTTTAGACTTCCGGTTGGTTCTACACCCCAGATCATATCGCATTGTCCATTGAACGTCCCACCCTGTCGATTGTATTAAGTCACTCTGTGCGATCTGTGTAATCGACCAGGAGTCCCATTCAGAAAGGCAGACTACAAATAATGTCAATAAAATAAACAAGTAAATACAACCTGGGCACAAACTGATGACAAGAAGGAAGAAGCCAGTTTGGTGTAGTGGTTAAGAGTGTGGACTCTAATCTGGGAGAACCGGGTGTCATGGGTGTGGGTGAGGATGAGCTGACAGAGCCTACAGAAACCACAGCTGGCCCCTCTGAAGCAGCAGAGGAGGATAGCTGGCAAGTGCCTGCAACAGCAGTCTTCACAACTGGCCCGGATAAGGGGGAAGAACTGCAAGCTGAAAGTCCTCCTGACTCACCCCCACGTGTAACTCGTTTAAGGGAGCGACTGCGGCAAAACTTAGCAACCAGGCGAAGAGAGGCCAGGCTACAAGGGAGACGCTCGGCCAGCCCAGAGTTCTAACAGGAGACTGGCCGATCGTGCAGCTGGCTAATTGGTAGCAGCATTTAACTCCACACTCTGGGCAGTACTCTTCATGGAAGCAACGAGTCAGCTTCGTGCTGCTTGGATCCACTCCGGCTCGGCTCTTGCACCTAGACCTTTGGACCCCCTGGCTTTGGACTTGGCTCTGTGTTCCTGGCTCCTGACCCAGGCTTGGCTTTGGACTACGCTTCTGGTTAGTGATTTCGGACTTTGCACTGTGTTCCTGGCTCCTGACCCAGGCTTGGCTTTGGACTACGTTTCTGGTTAGTGATTTCGGACTTTGCACTGTGTTCTTGGCTCCTGACTCCCTTTCACTGGCACTCCGGCCTGTGACACCAGGTTTGATTCCCCACTCCTCCACTTGCAGCTCCTGGTGTGGCCTTGGGTCAGTCACAAGTTCATTCAGAGCTGTTCTCTCAAGGGCAGTTCTCTCAGAGCTCTCTCAGCCCCACCCACCTCACAGGGTGTCTGTTGTGGGGAGGGGAAGAGAAAGGAGATTGTAAGCCACTCTGAGACTCCGAGTGAAGGGCAGGGTATAAATCCAATCTCTTCTCCTCTTCTTCTTCGCCAATAAAATCCCAGAGATCAACTCATCCTTCATCTCCAGGGAGCAAAGCAGGGACGCGTGGAGGAGGCGGAGACCTGGGTGGAGTGATTCTGCCCCCCCCTCAAGGCTTGTACTCCATCTGCGGGATCTCCTGCAACTCTGCAGGGCCTGTAAGACGGAGTTGTTCCAGCAGGCTTTTAGTGGAGGCAGTGGGCACCCAAATTCTTCTATCGCTCAGCCTCCCCTACTGGTAGCCCTGGCTTTGTGTCCAGGGGCCAACATCACCGGCACCGCTCAAAAGGAGTGCATCATAGCACCGCTATCAAGGCTGGTCTTATTATCGTCCTCTTAACTTTTAATTTTTAACTTGTAATATTTGTGATATTGTATTGTTTTACTGTCACGTCTTACGTGACCTGTAACCCGCCCTGAGCCCTCTTGCAGGGAGTGTGGGATATAAATTGAACCAAATAGATAAAATAAATACATTTCAACAAATACTCCTTATGATTGCAACCCCCTCCCAGGCAGGGCTCTTTTTGTAGAAAAAACCCAGCAGGAACTCATTAGCATAATAGGCCACACCCAACAGCAGGAACTCATTAGCATATTGGTCACACCCCTAACAGCACAGCTCATTAGCACATTAAGCCGCACCCCCATGTTACCAGAAATGTGGTTATCCAGCCACACCCACTTTTTGCTTGTTATTCTGTTTACCTTGTTTGTTGTCAAAACCCAGGGCCTTTTTTATAGCAGGAACTCCTTTGCATGTTAGGCCACACACCCCTAATGTAGCCAATCCTCATGAGTTTCTGCTGTTGGGTGTGGCCTATTATGCTAATGAGTTCCTGCTGGGTGTGGCCAATTTGGGAGCCAGCCGGAACTCGGTTCCTGTGCGTTCCTGCCCAAAAATAGCCCTGCTCCCAGGAAACGGAAAGTTCCTAGCTTGGGGACGGACCAGTGGTGGTGGGGGGAAAGTGAGTGGTGAGCAACAGTCTGTCTAGAAGTGAGCATTTTGTGAACATCCCACCAATCCCAAACACCCGCTGAACATTCTGAGCAGGGGACAGGGATACTTTGAAGAATACGTGGAACTGGTTCCGGGTCAAGCACAGAGAGCATTCACCCATCACTGGCTGGACTGCCTAGTGGTGAGGTGGTGACCTCCATTTATAAGTGCGTGTGTGCGCGCGCTACATGCCATCATGTCACTTTGGACTGGTGATGACCCTATGAGTTAATAGAAAAGAGCCCACATTGTAGGTTCAGGGGGGGTACCAGCATATAGGTCAGCAATGAGTGCAGATTTACAATTAAAACATATTATAACAGTCCATTAAAATCAATAAAATCACCAGCCTTAAAACAACAGTGCGCCTCAACAGATGATAATGTGGTCCCGATCCGGCTTCTAGGACCTGCGGTCACTGGAGGGGAGGCCAGATCAAAGTGGATGTCCACTGCCTCAACTAAAAGCCCAGCGGAAGAGCTCCGTCTTGCTCACTTCTTCAGATATCTGAAGAATCAACAGGACTCTGGCTCTTTTCTGCTGCTAAAGACAAACACGGCGACCCATCTTGATCTACTCCTGTAAAGTAATGTCCTCCAAAATGTCCTATAGTTCAGGTCTTGCAAACTGAGGGCCTGGGACCCTCAAACATTTGGGACCACCCCTCCTGGCATGATCCTCCCCATCTTTTCTGATCTTCATCTCAACATTTGTTGAAGGTCCCTGTTCCATAAACTGTCCACCTTGTGTCAACAAGGGCAAGGGCCTTCTCCTTAGTGGCCCCCGTCCTGTGGAACCAGCTGCCTGAAGAAGTGCATGCCTTGCAGGAGCTCCCTGGGTTCTTTTTCGGGTGGCTTTTGGGTGGCTGTGACCCACCAGGCAGCTGATCTGCTTCAGCTGAGTCTTCACCTGCTTGATAGTGGATAGATTTTAATGGGGAGAGATTTTTAACCATTTTATGTTTTAAAGACTTCTATTGTTTTTATTGGTGTATTTTAAATGCTGTCGGCTGCCCTGAGTCCCATTTAGGGGACAGGGAGTGGGATATAAATTTGATAGCTTCAGTTTAGTCATTTTAGCTTCTAGGGGGAGTTTAGGCTTCATTTGAGCCACCTCACATGTCTCCTGAGAAACCCGTATGAGGGTCAAGAAGCGACAGTTAGAACAGGATATAGAACAACTGATTGGTTTAGGACAGGAAAAGGAGTACGGCAAAGATGTATATTGTCACCCTGATTATTTAATTTATATGCAGAGTACATCATGCGAAATGCTGGCCTGGATGAATCACAAGATGGAATTAAGATTGCCGGGAAAAACATCAACAACCACAGATATGCAGATGATACCACTCTAATGGCAGAAAGTGAAGAGCACCTAAAGAGCCTCTTGCAAGGGATGAAAGAGGAGACCACAAAAGTTGGCTGGAAACTCAACATCCAAAAAAACTAAGATCATGACATCCGGCCCCATCACTCCTTGGCAAATAGAAGGGGAAGTCATGGAAGCAGTGACAGACTTCCCATTCCTGGGATCCAGGGTCACTGCAGATGGTGACTGCAGGCATGAAATTAAAAGACGCCTGCTCCTAGGGAGGAAAGCTATGGCACACCTAGAAAGCATAATGAAAAGTACAGACATCACCCTGCCAACAAAAGTCTGTATGGTCAAAGCAATGGTATTCCCAGTAGTCATGTATGGCTGCGAGAGTTGGACTAGATGCTTTTGAATTATGGTGCTGGAGAAGACTCTTGAGAGTCCCCTGGACTGCAAGGAGATCGAATCGGTCAACCCTAGAAGAAATCAACCCTGACTGTTCCCTGGAAGGCCAGATACTGAAGCGGAAGCTCAAATACTTTGGCCACCAAATGAGAAGGGAGCACTCACTGGAGAAGAAGACCCCGATGCTGGGAAAGATTGAAGGTGAAAGAAGAAGGGGACTGCAAAGGATGAGATGGCTAGACAGTGTTATCAATGCAGCAAACTCCAGAGTACAGCAGAAGACAGGAGAGCGTGGCATGATGTGGCCCATAGGGCATGAAGAGTCGGACTCAGCTGAACAACAACAACATTTGGTCATTTTGGTGGTCCATGGTATTTGTAAGAGACTCCTCCAACACCAGATTTCAAATGAACTTTTAAATATTTATGAATGGGCCATTACAAATGTAACCAAAGTAATTGAAATGGCACATCACATTGGACGGGTGCTTCTCTCTCACTGGGTGCGTTCAGAAGGGGCATTTATACTGGTATAAACTACTGCGGTTCCAACCGGTGCAATTTGATCCGAAAGAAACACGATCACACTCACCTCCTGACTGCGCAGCACATCGCGATATGCCCGTTCACACTACCAACACACAGCAGCACGAGTCAACGTTTTTAAATTTTAAAAAATATTTTGCACATACGCATAGGCAGCCATCCACAGAGTTGAGATCTTCATGCAGGCGCAGAACACCCCGTCCCAAAAAGCGTGCCCTGAAGCGAAAACTGGCCTCCGTGAGGTCCCGGACTCGTCTAAAGCCTTACACTAGGCCCTTTTGTTTGTTTGTTTTACAAACACCGGGGCAAAGCTTCACCCAAGCGCACATCGAGGAGGCTTAAAAAAAAAAAGGCGGCTGAAAAGCAGAAGCCTCAGGCTTCTGAACGGAAGTGGCTGGACACCGGTGAAGAGCGATCAGACGGAGATAATGTGGTTGGAACCGGTGCACTCAGGAGGCCACCACTTGGGGATCTAGTATCAGAATACAACGGTTAAAGGCTGTTTGCAACGGTTAGGGACGGGAGGCAGATGTTCGCTGTGTGATTGCCCGTAAGTACACCGATTCCAATCGGCATCTATACCGGCATAAATGCCCCATCTGAACGCACCCCCCCCTCTCTCACACACACCCCTTTTCAAGTGAGTCAATTAACCTCGGCTTATTAACAGGCCATGGTGTCCCTTCTACTGGTTCGTCCATCTATGCTGGTTGTCTCTCCCCAAGAACATGGTGTCCTGCTGATCCACAGTCTCTTGACACTTGCCGGCTTCTGAAATCCTGGCTAGGAAGAGAGCTGCCATTTTTATTTGCCTTTTATTATAACACTGTCTCAGAATACGTGGCGCTCAAGAGGTGACTGTGGAGATTAATTAGTAGGCAAAAAAGGTGCCTGCGGTATTCTTCAGTATTCCCAGTAAAGCACATGCTGAAAAGTTTGCCAAATGGAATGAGCAGGAGAGAATTGCTAGCCGTGTGTTGAAGGCTCTTGCCGACTGGAGGAGGCTCCTGCCTCTGGATTAGTGGGAAATTTAGACTGAGCAGCAGTCCCAGAAAGCCGGGAGCCATCCTGCACGTGTGTTCAAGAGGCTGAGACAGAATGGAGTGAAAAACCGTTTAAGCGGAGAATACTGCTAGTAGACAGGGGTGCTGCAGATTTTGCACTGAACATGTTCAGCTGCCATACTTACCTTGTCTGACTGCAGTGATCAGATGTGAGTCAACCACCCAAGTTTGTTCAGTTTGCAGCAAGCAACTGGAACAGCCACTGAACAGGTTTATGTTAGGAAGATTTTCCCCGCACTGTGCACGCTCCGAAATACCACCAATCGAACACGTCAGCAGCCATTCAAGTCACTAAGGACTACTTAGAAGAACACAGGACATATTTATTTACTTTTATTTAGTTATAACTGGTTTACATGCTTTGTGACTGATTTAACTGCCCATGGGTGCACAGAGGGCTTTGAAAGGGGGGCTTTAAAAAAAATCAGCAATTCCTGTTGCACTAATGAGAACCTTAAGAATAGAGGCAGAGCCCTGTTGGATCAGACTAATGAGGGCCCACTTAGTTCAGCATCCTGTTCCACACAGTGAAGAGAAGAAGAGGAGGAGATTGGATTTATACCCCGCCCTTCACTCAGAGTCTCAGAGCGGCTTACAAACTCCTTTCCCTTCCCGTCCCCACAACAGACACCCTGTGAGGTAGGTGGGGGCTGAGAGAGCTCTTGACAGAAACGGCTCTTTTTCAAGAGCAGCTCTTATCAGAACTACAGCTTGCCCAAGGTCATCCAGCAGCTGCAAGTGAAGGAGTGGGGAATCAAACCCGGTTCTCCCAGATTAGAGTCCATCCAGTTAACCACTATACCAAACAGTGGACAACCAGTTGCCCTGGTGGGCCAACAAACAGGACACAGAGGCCAAGGCCTCCCAGTGCTGGTATCCAAAGGACTGCTGCCTCTGTATGTGGAGGTTCCTTTCAGTCACTGTGGCTAGTAGCCATTGATGGACCTCTCCTTTGTGAATCTGTCCAACCCCCTTTAAAGCCACCTACACTTGTGGCCCTCTTCACCTTCAGTGGCAACGAATCCCACAGTTTAAGTAGTCTTTGAGTAAAGAAGTATTTCCTTTTGTCTGTCCCGACCCTCTTTCTCAACGACTTTATTGGTGACCTCTGGCGGCCTTAGGGGGTCAGAGGCCTCTCTTGGGTTGCCACCAGTGTTCCCTCTAAGCTGAGTGAGTGTGAGTTAGCTCACAGTTTTTTTGCCTCCGGCTCATGCATTCTTGTCTCCACGCAGGAAGGGATGGCTCCAGAGCAAACTGATTTATGCAGCAGCCAAACTGCTTGCTCACAACTTTAATGCCGGTAGCTCACAAAGTAGAATTTTTGCTCACAAGACTCCACAGCTCAGAGGGAGCATTGGCGGCCACCCACCTAACCTTAGGGGTACCTGAGGCAGGCAGGACTTCAGACGATGACTCCTGTGGCTCCCAACTGCACAGGGCTTTAACAGTCAACTTCAGCACCTTGAATTGGGCCCAGAAGTAAAGTGGGAGGATTGATATGGGAAGCAGCCAGTTTGTAAGATCCTAGTAAACATTCACTGCAGACAGAAAAGGCTCGTCGGGAGCCATCATGCTCAGATGTAAATCTTTTTTATTCAATGGGGCTTACCAGCAAGACAGTGTTCGATCTACAGCTACAGGGCTCCCAAGCTCTGATTGTAGATACTGAACTACACAGTCTGTTTCGACCCTTCCCCCCCCCCCATCTGGTCTCAACAACCTGGAATTCAGCCTCAAAATGCAGGATCATGTCCAATGCTCCCTCTAAGCTGTGGAGTCTTGTGAGCAGAAATTCTACTTTGTGAGCTACTGGCATTAAAGCTGTGAGTAAGCGATTTGGCTGCTGCATAAATTAGGCTGCTCTGGAGACATCCTTCCTGAGCTAAGACAAAAATGTGCGAGCCGGAGGCTGAAAACCGGTGAGCTAGCTCACACTAACTCAGTTTAGAGGGAACATTGAGTTCGTGTCCCAGATTTACTGCTCAAATATTCCAACATTGTGTGAGTGTGTGTGTGTGTGTGAGAGAGAGAGAGAGAGAGAGAGAATCTTCTTCTTGCTAATAAACAGAGCCTGCCCAAGGGGCCAGCTGCATCAAAGGTCTCACTTTGTTTAGCCAATTACTCTTAATTTGCAAAGTGTTTTCCAATCGTGATTGGATTTGCCTTCAATTTCACCCCCGCCCCCACAAGGTAGGAGTTCTCATTATTCCTTGCTAGCCTCTGACTTGCCCGAGGCCATGCAAGAAACCCTTTGAAACCAGACTGCCCACCCCCAGGTTCAGCCATCCCTATACTGAATGGGGCAGTTCTGGGGTTCCCTGCTGGATATGGAAACACCCCTTGCTTCCTACTTTTGAACAGTCCTGTGCAGTCTTCAGGGGCTCTGATATCAGCCACCTGATATCTTCTGGGGACCAGTTCAGACCCTGCGTTGTTCGGAGCCAGCTGATAGCCGTTATTTAATAAAATATTTATACTCTGCCTTTCCCTGGTCACTCAAGGCACTTTGTACTTTCAATGTTTTAAAAGAACAAACCCCCCCCCCCAATAACCTGGTAGTGGTCAATGTTCCCTCTAATTTCCCCCCCCTGCTGAGTGGAGCCGTTCACATCCCGAGCAGAATAGAAGTGCTGTAATCTTCAAGTGGTAAATCCAAACAACAAGGGGGAAAGACTAGTGTCACAGGAGTCCCAAATATACAAATTCCACTAGTAGAAAACACCATCAAAGATGATTCACTTCTTACGCTATGAACCTTGTGGTCTGTTGAAATTGCTGAAATCAGGTTCCACTTACACAGCCGGCAGACTGAAGAAGTCGAAGGAAACGCATCTTCCAAGTATCTAGAAGGGGCGTCTTTGCAAAGGCTGTTTGGAAAATGTTATGACTAGGTGGACTCCTCCTGTCGAGTTACACTGACCACATGGACTTCATGTCTTATCTTCAAAGGAGGAAATATTGCATCTTATGCCTTATTTTATATTATATTATATGGAGCTGCAGTGGCTCAAGTGGTTAAGACGCCGAACTGCAGGCTGTGGAAGGTCAGTAGTTCAGCAGTTCGAGACCTGAGTGTGCCGCA
The DNA here is from genome assembly GCF_001447785.1 of Gekko japonicus. Lineage (NCBI taxonomy): Eukaryota > Metazoa > Chordata > Lepidosauria > Squamata > Gekkonidae > Gekko > Gekko japonicus. Next base: position 312,435 of record NW_015165260.1, read on the forward strand.
TGATGGAATGAGCTCACATCTCTAGTTCCAGCGCCTGCCAACCTAGCAGTTCGAAAGCAAAAAATTGCAAGTAGATAAATAGGTAGGAAGGTAACAGCGTTCCGTGCGCCTTGGCATCTAGTCATGCCGGCCACATGACCACGGAAACATCTTCGGACAGCGCTGGCTCTTCGGCTTTGAGTTGGATTCGACTGGCTTTCGAGCAAGGAAACCTTTACCTTTACCTTTTTATGCCTTATTACGGTTAGAGTATGCACTAATGCTGTTGTTGTGACACCACCAACTTTATAATTGTTTAATATATTGTTTTGGCCATCTTTGATGGTGTTTTCTACTAGTGGAATTTGTATATTTGGTAATCTTCAAGTGGACAGTGGGCAGTGGGCAGTGCAAGACCCTGCATGGCTCCCAACTGCTGCTGAGCAGGGATTCCTGTCTTAAAGCCTTATATGGTCAGGGTCCAGCATTCCCCACATGTTCCCCGGAGAACACTGCTTGGAGGGGCACAAAATCGGCTCCCAGGGATGTGAGATGGGTGGCAACCAGGGCCTTCTCGGTGGCGGTTCCGTCCTGTTGGAATGAGCTTCCGGAAGAGACCAGGGCCCTGCGGGACCTTCTACAGTTCCGCAGGGCCTGCAAGACGGAGCTCTTCCGCCAGGCCTTTGACTAAGGAGCCACAGTACAGACCGGGGAGTGTCCCTGTGCCCTGGCTTTTCAGCCCGTAACCTGGGTCCTACCATCGAGGTTCCCGGCCTGTGCTCACCGCATAATAAATGAGAACTGCGCTGGTGTGAAAGTACTGACATCCAACAGTCGCCTAAGCTATGTTATAAGAACTGTTGCGCCTGTTGGCCTATGTCCCAGAGTTTTACGTCTTTATGTTTTAAAGGACTGTTATTTTAAGTAATTTATATGCCTATGATAGGACTTGAATTGTATTTTATGAACTGTTTGTAAGCTGCCCTGAGCCCACCTCAGCGGGGAGGGCGGGGTATAAATCAAATAAATGAATGAATGAGCGGCTTCGCTTCTGAAATCGATCGAGATCCAGCTAGCCTGGGCCGTCCTACAAAGCCGAGTACACCCCCAATGAGCCTGCTGGCAGGCCACGCTCCGTTAAAATCCCTGGCTCACACAATGGCCTTACCAGGGGTCATTTCGTAGAAAAAGAGGTGCAGGAGCTCATTAGCATAACTTATTTGCATACGCCACTCCCCCTGACATCACCGGAAGGGTGTCAGAAAGCAACACCCTCCGCTCAGGCTCCACTGGACTGTTCTGGATGGCTAGCTATGGGGGGGGGGAAACGTGCAGATCTGTCCTCGTAGAGGAGGGAGAGCTTGTACCTGAATAAAACTTGGTCTTAAAGGTGCCACTGGACTGTTTTGGAGGGCTAGCTATGGGGGGGGGGAAACGTGCAGATCTGTCCTCGTAGAGGAGGGAGAGCTTGTACCTGAATAAAACTTGGTCTTAAAGGTGCCACTGGACTGTTTTGGAGGGCTAGCTATGGGGGGGGGGAAACGTGCAGATCTGTCCTCGTAGAGGAGGGAGAGCTTGTACCTGAGGGCGGGCCGGGGGGGGGCTCTGCAACTTACCTGGCTGCTTCTTGCTCCTCGTGGCCCGACTGAGGCTGCTGGGAGCAGGGGGCGGGGCTTGTTGCATGTGCCCGTCCAACATGAAGCTAACAATTCATACGTGTAGAGACATACATACATTTCTGGAGTTTTTGGGGGGGTCATTCCTGGAGAGGGGAGGGAGGGACCTCAGCAGGGCATCATGCCACAGAGTCCCACTCCCAAAGCAGCCGTCTCCTCCAGGGCAACGGATCTTGGCTGTCTGGATGTAATTCCAGGAGATCTCCAGGCCCCACCCAAAGGTTGGCAAGTGTAGGTGCAGCAGGCCCAGGTCTCAGGGACCTCGCTCCCAGCGGCTCCAGTGCAAAGAGCCCCGGAAGCGGGCCCTGCAGAAGGCGGCCCTTGCGTTGACTCACACGGTGGAATCCGCCTTCAAGGTGAATAAATAGGCACAGAAAAAGGCCTGGCTGTGCCTCAGCCCCTGAGCAGCTCCCCTGTTCCCAGGCGGGCTCCGCCAGGCAGGCCCCTCCCCACGACTGCCTTCTGCTCCAAGGGAACTCTGCTCTCTTGTCCGGAGATCCCTTGTCATTCTGGGAGACCTAGATGCCCGCCCACCCCCAGCATCCCTTACCCCCGGGGCTCGCTTCCTCCCTCCTCCCAGGATCTGTATGTTGTTGTTGCTGCTGTTCAGTCACACAGTCGAGTATGACTCTTCGCGACCCCATGGACCACATCACGCCAGGCCCTCCTGTCTTCTGCCGTCCTCTGGAGTTTGCTCAATTTCATGTTCATTGCATCGGTGACACTGTCCAACCATTTCATCCTCTGACGTCCCCGTCTTCTTTGACCTTCAATCTTTCCCAGCATCAGGGCCTTCTTCTCCAGGGAGTGCTCCCTTCTCATTTGGTGGCCAAAGTATTTGAGCTTCAGCTTCAGTATCTGGCCTTCCAGGGAACAGTCAGGGTTGATTTCTTTTAGGAATGACTGATTTGATCTCCTTGCAGTCTAGGGGACTCACAAGAGTCTTCTCCAGCACCATAATTCAAAAGAATCTTCTTCTTTGACCTTCAATTTTTCCCAGAGTCAGGGTCTTCTCCAGTGAGTGCTCCCTTCTCATTGGGTGGCCAAAGTATTTGAGCTTCAGCTTCAGGATCTGGCCTTCCAGGGAACAGTCAGGGTTGATTTCTTTTAGGATTGACTGATTTGATCTCCTTGCATGTGCCCGCCCCCTGGGCTCCTTACTCCCGGAGCACCGCTCCTGTGTGCTCCCGCGGGAAATGGCCCCTGGTCCTTACAGAGTCTCCTGAAATCCGTCGAAAGGTCATATCACCATAACCTTCTCAGGGATTAGGGTTACCAACCTCACACTGGACTTAGAGTTGATCTTTAGATTACCAAGATCGGTTCCCTCGGAAGAAACAGCATCGCATCCCCGCTGAGCTCCCTCTTCTCCCCAGACTTCCCTCCCCCCCGGGCACTGCCCCCGAATCTCCAGGAATTAAGAACATAAGAGAGAAGCCAATGTTGTATCAGGCCAGTGGCCCATCCAGTCCAACACTCTGTGTCAGATAGTGGCCAAAAATACCAGGTGCCATCAGAAGAGCCTCCAGGGAGGGCGGGATAAAAATGTGAATAATAAATAAATAATAAATAAGAGATCCAGCAGTGGGGCCAGTCTTGGATTGAATTTCCCAGTCTTGGGTTGACATCCATGTTGGGAAGACCATTCCACAGGAACTACTGTAGAAAAAGCATGGGCTCTGCTTGATGCCGGTTGGGCTACCTTGAGCTGGGAAACAGCCCATCGCTGGCAACTTAGTAGCTGGAGAGGCGTCTGACGAAGGAGGAGGAGTAGGAGGCGGAGGCTGGATGTATACCCCACCCTTCACTACCCGAAGGCGTCTCAGAGAGGCTTACAGAGGACTGAGAGAGCTCTCAGAGAACAGCTCGTGAGAGAACAGCTCTGAGAGAACTTGTGACTGATCCAAGGTCACACCAGCAGCTCATGTGGAGGAGCGGGGAATCCAACCCGGTTCTCCCAGATTAGAGTCCGCACACTTAACCACGACACCAGATTGGCTCTCCTAACCTCTACACCAAATGGGGAGCTTGGACTCGTGAAAGCCCGTTGGTCTCTCGGGTGCTCCCGAAGTCAAATCCAGCTGTTCCCCTGCAGACCAACATGCAGGGCTGTTTTTGGGCAGGAACACACAGGAACGGAGTTCCGGCTGGCTCCCGAGTTGGCCACGCCCAGCAGAAACTCATTAGCATAATAGACCACACCCAACAGCAGACACTCATTAGGATTGGCTACATTAGGGGTGTGTGGCCTAAAATGCAAAGAGTTCCTGCTACAAAAAAGCCCTGGGTTTGGACAACAAACAAGGTAAACAGAATAAGAAGCAAATGGTGTTGACCACAGTTCTGGTAATGTGGGGGTGTGGCCTAATATGCTAATAAGCTGTGCACTCAGGGGTGTGGCCTAATATGCTAATGAGTTTCTGCTGTTTGGTGTGGCCTATTAGGCTAATGAGTTCCTGCTGGGCTTTTTCTACAAAAAGAGCCCTGCCCTTTGAAATTAGCAGTCAACTTTAAGACCATTGCTGGTGTACAGAATGTGTGAGACGGACGCTCCCTTTAGAAGAACCCTCTGAGGATGCCTCCCCCAGAGGTGTGGGCTGCAGTCAAACCAGTGATGCGTGACAACCAGATGCAAGTCTCAGGCCAGCCTCCCCGTCCCCCTCAAGGTGTCTCCCTTTCCCCTGCGGGTGATAAAAAAGGGGGTGGAAACAATTAGGCGAGCAGATCAGCCTTTCACTGTGAAGACATCAATGTCCAGGATTAGCCCTCACGCTTCATTCCCAAAACTCTTAATAGGCTTAAGCGGCTTTGGAGGAGGCAGACCGAGTTTCAGGAGATATCAGTGCAGCCCGATGGGAGTATCAACTTACTCCTGTTACGCACCAAATCCAGAACTAGTCAGGGCTTATTACCGGGAGCTGTTTGACAGCCATCCCAGCCTCAACTGCAGCCTCAAAGAGCGGGAAGGAGGAAGGGACTCTGGCCCCCCTGCCCTCCTTCTGAGGACTTGTTTCCACCATGCTCAAAGGAGACCCCCTGCCCTTGTCAAACAGTTCCTGTGTGGGACAGCAGCTCAGCAGGAGAGCACAGGCCTTGCCGGAGAAAGACTCCAGGATGGACCCCCCCCCCTGCATCTCCAGCTAAAGGCAGAAGGAGGAGGAGGAGGAGACTGGATTTATACCCCGCCCTTCACTACCCAAGGGAGTCTCAGAGCGGCTCCCAAACTCCATCCCCTTCCCCTCCCCACAACAGACACCCTGTGAAGGAGGCGGGGCTGAGAGAGCTCTGAGGGAAACTGCTCTTTCTCAATGACAGCTCTTGTCAGAACTACGGCTTGCCCAAGGTCATCCAGGAGCTGCAAGTGGAGGAGTGGGGAATCAAACCTGGTTCTCCCAGATTAGACTCTGCGCACTTAACCACTATACGAAACAAGAAGAAGAAGAAGAGGAGGAGGAGGAGGAGGAGGAGGGGTTTTCCACACCCTGTCTTTCTCTACCTTAAGGAGCCTCAAAGCGGCTTCCAATCGCCCTTCCCTTCCCTTCCCCTTCTCCCAAGAGGTACCTTGAGAGGTAGGTGGGGCCGAGAGAGAGCTCAGGGAGAACTGGGACTGGCCCAAGGTCACCCAGCAGGCTTCCTGTGGAGGAGGAGGAGTGGGGAATCAAACCCCGTCCTCCAGATTAGAGTACGCTGCTCTTAACCGCCACGCCACTCAGGCTCCTGGCCGGAGGGGTCTGACAGCCTGGGTAGGCCTGTCCCCACTCGTGCACGGGGTTTCTTAGGGCAGCCGTGCCAGTCTCCTGCAGAAGAGCCAGATTCAAGCCCAGGAGCAACTGGTGCCGGCTTTCAGGAGTCCAAGCTCTCCCAAGAGCTTTGTTGGTATCTGATGAAGGAAGAGTTGACTCTCGAAAGCTCACACCTCGAAACTCATGCTGGTCTCTAACTTGGTGCTCCTGGATTCGAATCTAGCTACTCCCATGCAGAACTCCCAGCCCCCGCAAACCAGCCCAGTGTGGGGCATCGTGGCTACAGAAGGGAAGTGCTCAGTGGGGGAGCCCAAAGGACAGGCTGCTCTGGGAGTGGAGGGGGGTGGGAGGAAGGGCCAGGGGGGAGGACCAGCCTCCATCTTGACCTCCCCGCCACAAAATGCTGCCAGGGATTCTGCAGGTGCTCGGAGGGACACCCCTCTTCCCCCTGACTTTGCTCTTTCCATGGCTGCCTCTCAGGTGGCATGGGGGGTGCATGGCAGAGCCCCCTCCCCTTCCTTGCCTTTCGCTTCCCGCGCGCATTGCCGGGCCTTGGGTTGTGCATGGTCCCGATCTGTGTCACGCTGGCTCGGGCAAGGGCTCCCCGGCCCTTCACCGCCATTGGCTCGATTCCTCCGCTTTGTCTCTATTGAATGTTTCCAGCCGGCCTGGCCTGGCCTGGCACGGGAGGGAGGGAGGGAGCCGGCGGCGCATCAGACGCAGGTGCAGCTTCCCTGATTAGAGATGAGGGGAGGTTCTGGCAACAGGCCGGGGAGGGAAAAAACCCTTCAAAATGTTCTCCGCCGCAATTAAAATCTCAAGCAGTCAAAATAGCAGACAACAGCAGCAGCACCGGCGGCGGCTGCAACTGGAGCACTGGGGGTTTATGGCCTTACTTGGGCTCTTTTTTGGGGAGGGGGAGAGTATACAGATCCTTCACGTTCCTGGGATCCCAGATCACTGCAGATGGTGACTGCAGCCATGAAATTAAAAGACGCCTGCTCCTTGGGTGGAAAGCGATGGTGAACCTATATAATAAAAAGTAGAGACATCACCCTGCCAACAAGAGTCCGCATGGTCAAAGCAATGGTATTCCCAGTAGTCATGTATGGCTGCGAGAGTTGGACTATAAGGAAGGCCGAGCGCCGAAGAATAGATTCTTTTGAACTATGGTGCTGGAGAAGACTCTTGAGAGTCCCTTGGACTGCAAGAAGATCAAATCAGTCAACCCTAAAAGAAATCAACCCGGACTGTTCCCTGGAAGGCCAGACACTGAAGCTGAAGCTCAAATACTTTGGCCACCCAATGAGAAGGGAGCCCTCACTGGAGAAGACAAACTTCAGAGGACGGCAGAAGACAGGAAGGCCTGGCGTGATCTGGTCCATGGGGTCGCGAAGAGTCATACTCGACTGTGTGACTGAACAGCAGCAACAACAACATACAGATCCTGGGAGGAGGGAGGAAGCGAGTTCCGGGGGTAGGGGATGCTGGGGGTGGGCGGGCATCTAGGTCTCCCAGAATGACAAGGGATCTCCGGACAAGAGAGCAGAGTTCCCTTGGAGCAGAAGGCAGTCGTGGAGAGGGGCCTGCCTGGCAGAGGCCTCCCGGGAACACAGGGGAGCTGCTCAGGGGCCGAGGCACAGCCAGGCCATTTCCCATGCCTATTTATTCACTTTGAAGGCGGATTCCACCGTGTGAGTCAACGCAAGGGCCGCCTTCTGCAGGGCCCGCTTCCGGGGACCCTTGCACTGGAGCCGCTGGGAGCGAGGTCCCTGAGACCTGGGCCTGCTGCACCTACACTTGCCAACCTTTGGGTGGGGCCTGGAGATCTCCTGGAATTACATCCAGACAGCCAAGATCCGTTGCCCTGGAGGAGACGGCTGCTTTGGGAGTGGGACTCTGTGGCATGATGCCCTGCTGAGGTCCCTCCCTCCCCTCTCCAGGAATGACCCCCCCAAAAACTCCAGAAATGTATGTATGTCTCTACACGTATGAATTGTTAGCTGCCCTGAACCTGCCATGGCGGGGAGGGCGGGATATAAGTTAAATAAATAAATAAATAAATTTGGTGTTCTGTATTGCGCCTGAGCCTTTCCTCTAACTGTACCTAGAACGGGCTGAGCTTGCTTCTCTAGAACAATAGCTCGTCTGGATCCGGGAACTAACCAATAAATAAGCAGTGGAATGTAAATAGCCTATCACTGGGAGTGGGTGGGTGTGGGGTGTGGTGTTTTGCAGGCTTTATAAGCAGGGCTCCAGCCCTGCTACCTTCGTCTTGTAGATTGCTGAAATCACTGAATAAACCAGAGCTGATCACTGCAATGCGTATAGAACCCAGTATTTAACATTTCCCAACCCAGAACTGGCTAAACATGAGCCTGTGGCGATGTGGCTGTGAAGAAAGCTAATGCAGTCTTAGGATGCATTAACAGAAGCATCGTGTCTGGATCACAGGAGGTGGTAGTTCCGCTCTATTCTGCTATGGTCAGGCCCCACCTGGAGTCCTGTGTCCAGTTTGGGGCACCACATTTTAGGGAGGATGTTGACAAGCTCAAGCATGTCCAGAAGGGGGCATCCATTATGGTGAGAGGGTTGGAATCCAAGTCTTACGAGGAAAGGCTGAAAGAGTTGGGTATGTTTGGCCTGGGAAAGAGAAGGCTTAGAGCGGACATGATTGCAGTCTTTAAGTATCTGAAGGGCTGTCATGTAGAAGATGGTGTGAATCTATTCTCTCTTTCTCTGGATTGCAAGACTAGATCTAATGGGTGGAAATTACAAGGCTAAATAGCAGGAGAAGCTTCAACTGTAATAATGGTTGAGCAGTGGAACAGTCTGCCTCAGGAAGTGGTGGATGCTCCTTTGCTGGACTTTTTCAAGCGGAGGCTGGATGACCGTCTTTTGGGTATGTTGTAGAGCTCTCTTTCGGCTGTGCTCCTGCAGAGTGTAGGGGGTTGGACTAGATGACCTGCAAGGTCCAACTCTAACATTCTATGATTCTATGATAACCCTAGTCCTGCCCCTGTGCTCTGCCACTCAGTCACAGCCGTGCACCAGGCTGGCAGCTGCGGGGGGGGGGGGCAGGGAATCTCTCTCAGGTGCACCTTCCTGTCACAGGGTAATGGTGAGGATGAAGTGAAGAAGGGAGATCAAGGCGTCTTCAGGACAGTCTCCTCCCAGGTAAACCGACTCAGACACTCCAATCATAAGTTCAGAGGCCTTACTTCTGTTGCCCCCCCCCCCCAACTATAAGAACATAAGAACGTGAGAGGAGCCAATGTTGGATCAGGCCAATGGCCCATCTAGTCCAACACTCTGTGTCACACAGTGGCCAAAAGTACCAGGTGCCCTCAGGAGGTCCAGCAGTGGGGGCAGGGCACCAGAAGCCCTCCCACTGTTCCCCCCCACACACACCAAGAGTACAGAGCATCCCTTGCCCCAGAGTTCCTATCTGCCTGAGGTCCATTTGGGCCCATCTTTGCAAGTCCACAAGCCAGAGAACTGGCTCGGGCGACCATTCTCCTGGTGAATTTTCACCTGTACAATTGGAGTTAACTGACGTGATGTACTGCCTTGGACTTTCCTGCTCAATTTACCTGTTGCATTGTATATGTTGTTGTTGTAGAAATTATTGAGGTATTGTATATTTAAGCTTAAATCAGAGACTTTTGACGAGACATGAAATATGTTGCATAGGGGGAAAGTATGGTTGATAATAGAGTTAGAAACTAGGTGTTTCATAGAATAGAATTTTATAGATGTTGAATCACACAGGGTATAGTTTAAGAACATAAGAACATAAGAACATAAGAGACGCCAATGTTGGATCAGGCCAAAGGCCCATCCAGTCCAACACTCTGTGTCACACAGTGGCCAGAAATACCAGTGCCATCAGGAGGTCCAGCAGTGGGGCCAGGACATTAGAACCCCTCCCACTGTTGACCCCCCCCAAGCACCAAGAAGACAGAGCATCACTTGCCCCAGAGCCCCTAGCTATACCTTGTGGCTAATAGCCACTGATGGACCTCTGCTCCATATGCTTATCTAATTCCCTTTTGAAGCCGTCCATGCTTGTAGCACCCACCACTTCCTGTGGCAGTGAATTCCATGTGTTAATCACTCTTTGGGTGAAGAAATACTTCCTTTTATCCGTTCTAACCCGACCGCTCTGCAGTTTCATGGAGTGCCCACGAGTTCTTGTATTGTGAGAAAGGGAGAAAAGTACCTCTTTCTCTACCTGCTCTTTCCCATGCATAATCTTATAAACCTCGATCATGTCACCCCTCAGTCGTCTTCTCTCCAAGCTAAAGAGCCCTAAGCGCTTTAACCTTTCCTCATAGGGAAAGTGTTCCAACCCTTTTATCATTCGAGTTGCCCTTTTCTGCACTTTATTAAAATCTTTACTATAGTTTGTATATTTTGTATGTGCGGTGTGTTTTGTATCTTTAGCCTCCCAAATACTGTGGTTCCATCACAGAATCATAGAGTTGGAAGGCCCTCCAGGGTCATCTAGTCCAACCCCAATACAGGGAATTCACAAATACCTCCCGCTCCACACCTGCAGTGACTGCTGTTCCACACCTAGAAGATGACAAAAAACCTTCCAGGATTGCTTCCTGACCCCAAAGTGGCGATCAGCATTTCCCTGGGAGTGTAAGAAAGGGCCACCAGAACTAAGCACTGAGGCAACCCTGCCTGCCCTCCTTCTCATGATCTGCCCAAGTTCACAGAATCTGCATTGCTGACAGGTGGCCATTCGGCCTCCGTTCGAAAACCTCCCAAGAAGGAGAGCCCACCACCTTCCGAGGAAGCCTGTTCCACTGAGGAACCACTCGAACTGTCAGGAAGTTCTTCCTAAGGTTTAGCCGAAAACTCTTCTGATTTCATTCCAACCTGTTGGTTCTGGTCCGACCTTCTGGGGCAACAGAAAACAACTCCGCACCATCATCTAGAAGACAGCCCTTCAAGGACTTGGGGATGGTTATTGTATTGTGGGGCCTGAAGACCTCCTAGAATTACAACGGGTTTGCCAACTGCAGATATCAGTTCCCCTGGGGGATATGGCTGCTTTGGAAGGTGGATTTTATGGCATTATACCTCCTGAGGTCCCTCCATAGGCTCCACCCCAAAATCTCCAGGAATTTCCTAACCCAGACTTGGCAACCATGGAACTGGCTGCTTCTGAGCCGCGGGTGGAAGGGAGATTCGCAGACCGAGGCCTGCCCTGATCCAATTTTATGTTATGTATTTATTTTAAAACTTGTTTGGCCTGCCTGCCTGTCCTAAAATAAGCTCCCAGCAGTGCACAAAACCCACAATCAAACCTCATAAAGCCATCCGAGGAACTATCCAAAATTACACGAGCCACATTCGCGGTCTCACAGCGAGAGCAAAAAACCCCGCGTGGAACATCTCCATTTCTGCTGCCTGATAAATGCCCACTTAAAAAGGCCTCCTGAGCAGTGAAAGACGGATTGTGCGCCAAGGGAAGAAGGCAAGTCGGAGGAGCCCCTCCACCGCCGGGGCCATTCGAAAGGCCTGCGGGTGAGAGATCCTGGGAATGTTTTCTAGGGGATCGGAGCCGTGATCCAAAAGGTTTTGGAGTGAGCCTCAGAGAGACACAGCTCTCAAAATAGTAGAGGTCGGGCTGCCCTTGGTTAGATTTTTTTAAAAAAAAACACCTCAGGCATCATTGGTATCCCTATGTCACTTCCTGGGAAAACCCAGAAGTGACCCAGGGTAGGTCTAGGAACCACCGACAACTCTGTTGTTTTACCATAGAGTTTCTGCATCACTATGTCATAGAGCTACCATAGCATCACCATACCACAGAGCTTCCCTGCCTCATTTCCAGGTTTCCCCAGGAAGTGACCTAGCAACACACAGAATGTTGCAGCCCACCCTCCATGTCCCTGCCCGCAAACCTCCTGCCAGTTTTCATGGCCTGGCCTGGCCTGGCCTGGCCATCGTATGTTCAGGAGGGCTTTTGGGACAGTGAGATAAACTGGAGATGACATTCCTTTAGGTGATGCTTTTTTTGTTTCCGATGGTTGTGTGTCAACTTTATGATTCTTTGTCGACTTTTTATGATGGTTTATGATGGTTTTATTGAATAGATTTGCTCATTGTAATTTGCCTAATTGCTGCCTGCCTGCACAGGCAGTTTGGTGTAGTGGTTAAGTGCACGGACTGTAATCTGGGAGGACCAGGTTTGATTCCCCACTTTTATTTTATGTAAATAAAAGTAAAAGAAGGAAATGACATAACACATGCGATTACATCCCATTTCTGGTTTTTCCTCTGGAAGTGACATCACATATCATCACGATGTTGAGTCACATCTGTCTCCACCCCCCAAATCTCCTGGCAGAGGGCCAGCTGCGGTTTGTAAGCCTCTCTGGAGTGCTTCTAGCTGTGGTCCCGTGCGGCCGGGCTCTTCCTCTTGTCTTACGTTGTCTGCCTGGAGGAGCACACTTGTCAGGTAGCCCTGTCGTAGATCTGGGATGTGGAGGGGGTGCCATCCTCCGTGTTCTCAGCTCTACCCTGTCCGGTGCTATCTTGTTGCTTGACCTTGTCGTTCCAGCTTCATTCACTTGGCTGGGAAATGTAACGGCTTTAGCTCGCCGCTTGCCTGCTTTAACTGCGCGCGAAATGTAATAATTGGCTTTTGCTCAGTGGGGGGGATGTTTAATTTACCTATAAGTCTGAGGCCCTTGTATTGCCGGCCATTCTTGACACAAGCTGTATACGTGATCATTAGTACTGGGTCTACCAATAAACACTTATCCTCTTATGAAGCCCTGTGTGGTGTGACCTGACTAACGACCCTGACAATACTGAGCACCGCTGGGGGATTCCGTGCAGCAGGATAAACTCCTGAAAGTGGGCAGCCCCTCCCTGCAGAGGGCGCAGGGCCCTGCCCAGGTCCAGTCAGATTGTCTGTCTCAGGGACACAACTAAGGATGGGTGGTTCCCCCCCACCACCTGTGCTTTTATTTATTTATTTCAGTTCTGTCTTTAATTAGTTTGTGACACACTCTTTTAACACTTGCTTTAAGAGCCAGCTGTGGTGTAGTGGTTGAGAGCGGTGGACTCTAATCTAGGAGCACCAGGTCTGATTCCTCACTCATCCTCCACATGCAGCCAGCTGGGTGACCTTGGGTCAGTCATAAATTCCCTCAGAGCTGTTCTCTCAAGAGCAGTCCTCAAAAGACCTCTCTCAGCCCCACCCACCTCACAGGGTGTCTGTTGTGGGGAGGGGAAGGAGAAGGAGTTTGTAAGCTGCTCTGGGACTCCTTCGGGTAGTGAAGAGTGGGGTATAAATCCAATCTCCTCCTCCTCCTCTTTCTTCCCAGAAGAGCCAGTTTGGTGTAGTGGTGAAGTGCGCGGACTCTAATCTGGGAGAACCGGGTCTGATTCCCCACTCCTCCTCCACATGCAGCCAGCTGGGTGACCTTGGGTCAGTCCCAGTTCTCTCAGAGCTGTTCTCTCAAGGGCAGTTCTCTCAGAGCTCTCTCAGCCCCACCGACCTCACAGGGTGTCTGTTGTGGGGAGGGGAAGGGAAAGGAGTTTGTCAGCCACTCTGAGACTCCGAGTGAAGGGTGGGGGGTATAAATCCAAACCCTTCTGCTTCCTCCGGCCTGTCCCAGGTGCTCCTTGCCGGCTGAGCCCCGCCTCCCTTCTGTCGGGCTCTGGCCTTGTCCTTCCTGCCTGCCTCAGCAGTGCCTGGATGAGGCCACCCCCCACCAGCATCTCCTCTGAACAGTGTTGCCAGCAATGCTCCCTCTAAGCTGTGAGCAAAAATTCTCCTTTGTGAGCTGCTGGCATTAAAGTTGTCAGCGGGCGATTTGGCTGCTGCATCAATTAGTTGGCTCTGGAGCCCCACTCTTCCTGAGCTCAGACAAGAATGCGTGAGCCGGAGGCTAAAAAACAGTGAGCTAGCTCACACTCACACAGCTTAGAGGGAACCCTGGTGGCCCGCTCTGGGTTGGGAAATGTCGCCTGGGGAGGACGGGGTTTGGAGAGGGAAGAGACCTCTGGAGGGCCTAATGCCACAGGGCCCCCCCCTCCAAAGCAGCTATTCCCCCCAGGGAAATGGATCTCTGTTGTCAGGGGATCAGTTGTAATAGCAGGAGGTCTCCGGGGGCCCCCTGGAAGTTGGCGACTCTACCTCGTGAGCAGGTGAGGGAAAAGGCATCCCTCCAACAGGTCCTTCCTAATCTTCTGAAGCACGGGGGGGGGGTGTACATAAAGCCTTTGTATGTCGTTCTCGTCTTCCTCGGCACCCCAAGTTCACGCTACAGACCGGGGGGGGGGCAGTTTGGATCAGCGGAGGAGGCGGCCGACCCAGATATAGAGACATTCTGCTCCTCCTGCCTGTGCTTCTGTGCAGACGGGAACCGGCCCTTCCAGCCAGGCTGCCTGGTGCCAAGAACTCCCGTCTCTAAAGGCTCAATAACTTACCGCAAATTAGGCACGTCAGCCAAAACAGAAAAGTCGGGCCGGAAGAAAGGAAGGCCCCTGAAGCTACATGGCGGCATAAATTTGCCACCTTTATTTACGGGAGCCCCCTTTCCATCAATAATGCTAATGGCTTGATTTGCAGCCGGCTTCCTGGCTCGGAGTGCTGATAAATCAGGGCTTAAGGAGTTTTCTGCTCTTCGCCAGCTCTTCAGGGCAGCACCGAGAGGGGCAGCTGGCCCAGCTTCGATCTCCATCTATTTTCATTTTGCTCTGCTCGCTTTAATCCAGTCTAGGAATCTCAGGCCGAGAGAGGGGGCAATTAGGAAGCAGCAGAAACATGAAATGAGACATGCGCAGTTGGACCCAGTGAGGATTATTCGCCAGCGTCTAATCGTCCGCTTGTGCCTGCTGGGAAGAAGAGATTGCGTACGCCATGCATTAAAAATGGGAATGAAAGGCTGGCCCGTAAACCTCCCAGCATGCCTCTGAAAGAGTTCAGACTTTTACAAGGGGAAGACAACCCAGCCTGAAGACCTGATCTTGTGGGAAATCAGAGAGGGCAGAGAACCCCTCATTAATCCATCAGAAATGATGGATTACTGTTAGGTGGATCTGTAACTGGTTTACAGATCGCACCCAAAGAGTGCTTGTGAATGGTTCCTCTTCCTCTTGGAGAGGAGTGACAAGTGGAGTGCCTCAAGGATCTGTCCTGGGACCTATTGTGTTCAACATCTTTATCAATGATTTGGATGAAGGGATGGGGGGAATGCCTATTAAATTTGCAGATGATACTAAATTGGGAGGGGTAGTGAATATGGTAGAAGACAGAGTCAGGATCCAGGGTGATCGTGACAGGCTGGAAAACTGGGCTAAAAGAAATAACATGAATTTCAGTGGGAATAAATGTAGAGTTCTGCATTTAGGAAAAAATCAAATGCATAATTATAGGCTGGAGAAGACTTGTCTTAGCAGTAGTATGGGCAAAAAGGATCTAGGGGTCTTAGTAGACCATACACTGAACATGAGTCAGCAGTGTGATGAGGTAACCACTGGGGGACTGACAACACTAGAACTGGAATATGCCTTCAAGATCCAGGGGTGGCCTTCCTTCCTTCCTTCCTTCCTTCCTTCCTTCCTTCCTTCCTTCCTTCCTTCCTTCCTTCCTTCCTAGCCTGACTTTCTTGCTGAGACCCAAGGCAGCTTACAGGATAACAGCAGTGTACTCATACATCATATGATCCCTTGAACAATACCACAGTACATAATTAAAAGACGATGCGAACAACAAACTGCTTAAGGCAAGGTACGCCGGGAACAATGCAGTGATTACAAAAGTAGCAGACAGTACGCCAAAAGAAGGATAATAATAGAACAATCGCTGCAGTGGGCCACATGCCCATTCCACTATAACAGCCCCCTCCTGGACTGTTGCATTCTGCCATGGTTTGATAAAAACGCACTCCTGAACATTTCTGTTTGCACATTATGCAAAATGGCAGAAGCGTCCAGGCCTTTGTGATGTGCTCAAGTGGTCCCACAAAGTGGGTCCCACCAGAGAAAATGTGCAGGAATGGGCACAAATGGGCAGTGGCTGATGTCACCTCTTTGAACGGTGGCACCTTCGGAAGGCTTTGCCCTGGAGAGTGATGCTGTCGCAGCAGAGCACAGTGGGAAAAGTGGTCTGGCAGCTTTGTGGGTCCGGCCATAACACAACTGAGTCTGGCACAGCCCACAGACTCTTAACCAAGTCTGTGAGCTTCAGCTGAAGCACATCAGTAGTTGAGGAGCACAGCATCTCTCTGCATCTCAGCCTTCCCCACCAACAGTGCCTCCATCCTGACAGGACTCAGGTTCAACTTAAGAACATAAGAGAAGCCAACGCTGGATCAGGCCCATCCAGTCCAACACTCTGTGTCACACAGTGGCCAAAAATGCCAGGGGCCCTCAGGAGGTCCAGCAGTGGGGCCAGGACACTAGAAGCCCTCCCACTGTTGCCCCCTCCAAGCACCAAGAATACAGAGCATCCCTTGCCCCAGACTGAGAGTTCCTATCTATACCTTGTGGCTAATAGCCACTGATGGACCTCTGCTCTCAACATAAGAACATAAGAGAAGCCAATGTTGGATCAGGCCAGTGGCCCATCCGGTCCAACACTCTGACACACAGTGGCCAAAAATACCAGGGGCCATCAGCAGGTCCAGCAGTGGGGCCAGGACACTAGAAGCCCTCCCACTGTTGCCCCCTCCAAGCACCAAGAATACAGAGCATCCCTTGCCCCAGACTGAGAGTTCCTATCTATACCTTGTGGCTAATAGCCACTGATGGACCTCTGCTCTCAACATAAGAACATAAGAGAAGCCAATGTTGGATCAGGCCAGTGGCCCATCCGGTCCAACACTCTGACACACAGTGGCCAAAAATACCAGGGGCCATCAGGAGGTACAGCAGTGGGGCAACTCTGGTTGCAAAATGTCTGACAAATCTGGTTGCCTTATTGACCATGTAGCCAGTACACATGCAAGAGGCATTCTGGACTACCACGGGCCGGCCTGCCATCTTATTTCAAACTGGTTTTGAACTGGATTTAGATTGTATATTTTAATATTGTTTTTACTGTGAAATGACCTGTTGTGACCCGCCCTGAGCCCGCTTGCGGGGGACGGCAGGATTTAAAACAAACAAACAAATAAATCTTGTTAGCCGTTTCCAAGAGAGCCAGTTTGGTGTAGTGGTTAAGTGCACAGATTCTAATCTGGGAGAACCGGGTTTGATTCCCCACTCCTCCACTTCCACCTGGCTGGATGACCTTGGGCAAGCCATAATTCTGGCACAGCTGTTCTTGAAAAAAGAGCAGTTTCTGTCAGAGTTCTCTCAGCCCCACCCACCTCACAGGGTGTCTGTTGTGGAGAGGGGAAGGGAAAAGGAGTTTGTAAGCCGCTCTGAGACTCCAAGTGAAGGGCGGGGTATGAATCCAATCTCTTCTCTTCTTTTCTTCTCATTCAGATGTGAGTTCAAGACCCCCCACAGCATCACTGGGAGATCTGGATAGAGACAGATAAAGCTGGGTGTCCTCAGTGTATTGATGGTATTGATGGAGGTGGTCGTTCCACTCTATTCTGCTATGGTCAGGCCTCACCTGGAGTTCTGTCTCCAGTTTTGGGCACCACATTGTAGGAAGGATGCTGACAAGCTGGAGTGTGTCCAGAAGAGGGCAACCAGGATGGTGAGAGGGTTGGAATCCAAGTCTTAGGAGGAAAGGCTGAAAGAGTTGGGTCTGTTTAGCCTGGGAAAGAGGAGGCTTACAGGGGACATGATTGCAGTCTTCAAGTATTTGAAGGGCTGTCATGTAGAAGGTGGAGCAGGTCTATTCTCTCTTGCTCCGGATTGCAAGACTAGATCTAATGGGTGGCAACGAAAAGGGAGTCGATACCGGATAAATATCGGGAGGAACTTCCTAACTGTCAGAGTGGTTGAGCAGTGGAACAGTCTGCCTCGGGAGGTGGTGGATGCTCCTTCGCTGGATGTTTTCAAGCGGAGGCTGGACGACCATCTTTCGGGTATGTTGTAGGTATGTAGAGCTCTCTTTCAGCTACGCTCCTGCAGTGTGAAGGGGGTTGGACTAGATGACCTGCAAGGTCCCTTCCAACTCTAACATTCTATGATTCTGTGATGGAAGCCCACTCCAAACCCATGCCTGGTTTCCCTTAAGGAGTTTGCATAGGGATTGAATGACATGGGGGGGGGCAAGGAGAACCCCACAGGACAAGTCTCAGAGACCAGTGACAACTGGTTTCCGTCACCCACCCTCCCATCTGACCTTCTCTGAGTGTCTGCGATGTGTCAGCCAGCCATGGACCTATTTGCTACCTTAATGACCTCCCCAAGGTCAATGAGAGGAAACGTGTCTCTTCTGTGTGTGGCGCTTGGTCCCCGATGATGCGGGCGCCAAGTCTTATACATTCCGTGTCCCTTCGTTGGTTTGGCCGCCTTTCCTGACCTCTCCCTCCTCTCCTGCCACTTTCACTTTTGGCTCCAAGGACATGACTTGAGGAGTCCTGCAGTTCTTTCTTCTCTGCCCTTCCCCCTTCCTGACTTTTTCTGACTCGGACCCTTCATTTTTGTCCCATGTGGGAAATGTCCCCATGGCATGCTTCTCTCACAAACTGAGAGCCGGTTTGGTGTAGTGGTTAGGAACGCGGACTCTAATCTGGGAGAACCGGGTTTGATTCCCCACTCCTCCACTTGCACCTGCTGGATGACCTTGGGCAAGCCATAGTTCTGTCAGAGCTGTCCTTGAAAGAGCAGTCCTCAAGCCCCACTGGTGGACCTCCTGGTGGCACCTGGTATTTCTGACCACTGTGTGACACAGAGTGTTGGACTAGATGGGCCTTTGGCCTGATCCAACATTGGCGTCTCTTATGTTCTTATGTTCTTATGTTAAGAGAGCTCTCTCAGCCCCACCCACCTCACAGGGTGTCTGTGGTGGGGAGGGGAAGGGAAAGGAGTTTGTAAGCCGCTCTGAGACTCTGAGTGAAGGGCAGGGTATACATCCAGTCTCTTCTCTTCTTCTTCACAGGTGAAAGAGGCACTTGGGAAGGGTGTCCCTGAAAGGGTTCAAGCAGCCTGACTTCCCCCAGCACTGTCCGTCCCCCACAGACCACCCAGGTGGGTTTTCCTTTTTTCCCCTTGAGATCCAGAATGTGGAGTTTGAGGCTTCAGGCAGGGGAATGTCTTTTAAGAAATCGTTGTGAAGCGCTTAAGTGCTGCATGAATAAATAAGAAGTGTCAGAAGGCTGGTGCCGGAAGGAGCAGACGGAGGCAGGCAGGGAACCCCCAGCAGCAGCTGCCCAGCAGAGAGGGGGCTGGACTTGGTGCTGGGAAGACCCAGCCCTTGCGAGCTCCTCTCTGGGGAAGATGCCAGCAGAAGGCCCAGGCCCTGCATGGCCAGAAGCAGGCCTCGGCTGTTCTGAGAAAGGCGAACCTTAACCCCAACCGAACACACACCCAGACAACACCAACTGCATCCTCTCAGGCTCGTTCACTTGCTCATCTTCTAACACTGTAGATGTCATTAAATGCCAACATTGCCCTTCGGTTCTCTACATAGGTCAAAGAGGTCAAACCCTATGCCAAAGGATAAATGGACCGAAATCTGACATTGAGAACCACAAAACTGAGAAACCCATAGGAGGACATTTCAGTCTTCCAGGGCACTCAGTGGGGGACCTCAAAATAGCTGTTTTATTGCAAAGGAATTTCAGAAAAGATGGGAGATGGCTGGACTACAAGTCATTACAACACTCAGGACAATGGAACCCCCAGGGCTTAACAGAGTCATAGAATCATAGAATCATAGAATGTTAGAGTTGGAAGGGACCTTGCAGGTCATCTAGTCCAACCCCCCTCTGCACTCTGCAGGAGCATGCCCAAAAGATAGCCCTACAACATACCCGAAAGAGGGTCGTCCAGCCTCCGCTTGAAAACGCCCAGCAAAGAAGCATCCACCACCTCCCGAGGCAGTCTGCTCTACTGCTCAACCACTCTGACAGTCAGCCGGTAACGACTCCCTTGTAATTTCCATTCACTGGTTTCTTATCTCACTACATATGCTAACATCATTCAATCCCCGCATCTATTTGTAAACTCTTCTTATTATTCCGTAAGCTACTTTGCTGCTATTCACAGGTCTTACCAATGACCTCCACCCAGTCTTAGCTACATTTCCTGCTCAGTTACTTATGCATCTTGACTCTAGTTCGTCCTTCCTGCACCTTCCTCACCCGTTATCTATATGTAATGGTCTGGGTCTTCTGTTTCAATGTATCAGAAGAAGAGTGCGTGCGCAAGAAAGCTTATGCTCAGGATAAAACTTGGTTGCCACGGGACTCAGGCTTTGTTCTTAATCCTAACTCAATCTGGAGCTTCTTGCAGCTGAAGCTTCCTGGGGTGTGAGCCTCCGGGGCTTTTGTGAAGGCTAAGGACCCAAGGAGGATCTACGGCGAGAGCATAAGCACCAGTCGCCTTTCCACACAGACCGCGAGATCTTCTCTCAGACTCAGGAGCCTCACAAGACAAGACAAGACAAGACAAGACAAGACAAGACAAGACAAGACAAGGCGGGGCTCTTGGACCAGAAGGGGTGACTTCCTCTGGGCAACGTTGCTAAGACAGCTGTTCTCAGACATGTGCAGAGATGCCAAAATGGGCTGAGGCTCCCATGCAACGATTCCGCCAAGGCTGGGCAGCCGGTCCCTCCTTCCCCAGAAGCTTTGTAATTGGGCTGGTGATATACCGAATAAACTGAAACTGTAACTTCCCCAGAAGCCAACGGCCAGTCTGCTTCCCTTCATCTCATGAGTGAGATATCTTAGCAGGCAGTTGCCTCTTAGGCACTTGGCGCTGATTTCACTTACTCGTGGGGGTACCCATGAGACTTGATGGGGGAAGAGTCCTGTCCTTTTTTGCCCCCCCCCCTGCCAGGCCACCCACTGTCTTGGCCTTCCACTTATTGGTCAGCCTGCCTGCTTGCTGTACCACCACTCTGTGGTTGCCCCTCCAGAGGAACTGGTTGGCCACTGTGTGAGACAGGATGCTGGACTAGAGGGACCCTCACTGGTCTGATCCAGCAGGGCTCTTCTGATGTTCCTATCAGGGGAAGGCCTCATTCTCTATGCCCTGTTGCTGGCCCTCCAGAGGAACTGGCTGGCCCCTGTGTGAGACAGGATGCTGGACTAGAGGGACCACTGGTCTGATCCAGCAGGGCTCTTGTGATGTTCTAATGAAGGCCTCGGCCTCTGTGCCCTGTTGTTGGCCCTCCAGGGGAAGTGGCTGGCCACTGTGTGAGACAGGATGCTGGACTAGGTGGACCCTCACTGGTCAGATCCAGCAGGGCTCTTCTGAAGCTGTTACCTGGTGAACAGGGGCTTGCTCTTCTTGCTTGATGAAAGGCAGTCAGAAGAGTATAGGGACATTTAAGCTTGCTGTGTTTGGCCAGTGAGTGTGAGAGATCAGTGGGAAGCAAATATTAAAATTGCAGAGTTTTTTGGAGCATGCAATTAAGAACATAAGAAGAACCCATCTAGATCACTGGCCATTTCTACTTAAGAACATCAGACCAGTGAGGGTCCATCTAGTCCACATATTGCCCACCAGTTCCTCTGGAGGACCAACAACAGGACAGAGAGACCAGGGCATTCATTAGAACATCAGAAGAGCCCTGCTGGATCAGACCACTGAAGGTCCATCTAGTCCAGCCTCCTGTCTTACACAGTGGCCAACCAGTTCCTCTGGAGGGCCAACAACAGGGCAGAGAGGACGAGGTCTTCCGCTGATGGTGTCTTCTGGAACTGGGGTTGAGAGGTTGACTGCCTCTGAACTGGGAGATTCCCTTTAGTCAACAGGGCTAGTAACCAGTGATAGACCTCTCCTCCATGAATCTACTTAGCCCTCTTTCAAATCCATCTTCATTTGTAGTCATCACTACAACCTCTGGAAGCAATATCACTCATTGTGCAAAGACATATTTCCTTTATATGTAATTGCAATGTGTGGGTGTATTTCACTGCCATGAGTGACACACACTAACTTTTAATGTGTGTGTACTCAGTACGAGCAACACACAGGAACTGAGTATTTATCTAGAAGAAGAAGAGGAGGAGGAGGAGGAGGAGGAGGAGGAGGAGGAAGAGGAGATTGGATTTATACCCCGCCCTTCACTATCCAGAGGAGTCTCAGAATGGCTTACAAACTCCTTTCCTTTCTCTTCCCCTCCCCACAACAGACACCCGGTGAGGTAGGTGGGGCTGAGAGAGCTCTTGACAGAAACTGCTCCTTTTCAAGGACAGCTCTGACAGAACTATGGCTTTCTCAAGTTCATCCAGCCAGGTGCAAGTGGAGGAGTGGGGAATCACAACCGGTTCTCCCAGATTAGAATCCGCGCACTTAACCACTACACCAGACTGGCTCTAGATGGCAAATCATCCTCAAAATTCACAACCGTGTTACTTACAGACTTATGTACAGAGTGGAGAATGAGCCTTGCCCTGGTAAAAGGGGAAAGGAACATGGAGAAACCCTCAAATGCTTACAAACTCCATTCCAGAGACCTAAGGACAACCATTGCTCTCTTCCTTTCACACACAACTCAGCTGCAGTGGCAGTTCTCAGAGTGAGCAATCCAGCAACCCGTATCCAAGATGACTCTGCCTGCAGGCAAAGAAAAGTGGCACAAAGAAAATGAGCAGAGGTGAAAGACACAGTAGGAGGGACAGCAGACTGGGGTGTATACCGGAAAGGTCTTCATTTATTTTATTTTTTTGGCATTTTGTTCCTTATTTCCCTCCACATTCACCGTTGGTTTTTATTTTCTTTCGTTTCCATGGGAAACACAGTTTCTGCTGTATCCCCCCCCCAATCCAATTTGAATGTAATTCTCAGCAACCTCAGCTATGCAGACGATACCACTCTAATGGCAGAAAGTGAAGAGGACCTAAAGAGCTTCTTGCTCAGGGTAAAAGAGGAGAACACAAAGGTTGGCTTGAAACTCAATATCAAAAAAACAAAGATCCTAGCATCCGGCCCCATCACTCCTTGGCAAATAGAAGGGGAAGTCTTGGAAGCAGTGACAGACTTCACGTTCCTGGGAGCCAAGATCACCGTGACTGCAGCCATGAAATTAAAAGACCCCTGCTCCTTGGGAGGAAAGTGATGGCAAACCTAGACAGCATGATAAAAAGTAGAGACATCACCCTGCCAACAAAAGTCCGCATGGTCAAAGTGATGGTATTCCCAGTATTCATGTATGGCTGTGAGAGTTGGACTATAAGGAAGGCCGAGTGCTGAAGAATAGATGCTTTTGAACTATGGTGTTGGAGAAGACTCTTGAGAGTCCCTTGGACTGCAAGAAGATCAAATCAGTCAATCCTCAAAGAAATCAACCCTGCCTGTTCCCTGGAAGGCCAGATAATGAAACTGAAGCTCAAATACTTTGGCCACCCTATGAGAAGGAAGCACTCACTGGAGGAGAAGACCCTGATGCTGGGAAAGATTGAAGGTCAAAGAAAACGGGGACGGCAAAGGATGAGATGGTTAGACAGTGTCATAGATGCAATGAACATGAAATTGAACAAACTTCAGAGGACGGCGGAAGACCAGAAGGCCTGGCGTGATCTGGTCCATGGGGTCGCGAAGAGTCAGACTCGACTGTGCGACTGAACAACAACAACTCAGCAACTCCAGGACTCCTGAATGGGATCCCCCATTCTATTGTGGGCAGAAAATAGAAAATCTCTCCTTTTTACAGCTGATTAAAATTCTGGGTGTCCGAGCGGGTCGAGGGGGTGTTTGGCAAGCCAAGACAGGCCGGGCAAAGGTGGCGTGCTGGGCAGAGCAAGGGCAGAAACTTGTGTTTCCCCACGCAGTAACTCACTGTTTGTGTATGCTGCAAATAGCCACACCACCAATACCCACAAGGAAGCCCGGACTAGAAATGGCCCTGAACGAAGGGAATGTGGCAAACTTCAGGCACTATCCACAGAGCCACATTCTCTCACACACACACCCTGCAGCAAAGGACTCTGCATTTCACGCATCTCAGCTTGGTATAGCAACAATCTGTTACCAGCAGCAAAGAGACAATGGAGCAGAATCTGTCAGCACAAGGTTAAGACAGCATAACACTATAGCATATATATATCAGGGATGGCCAAACTGCGGCTTGGGCTCTTTCACACCTACCTTGTAGCTCCCAGCAGGGTGGCTGGGAAAACGAAGAGGAGGCATGGTTTTCCTTCCTTCCTTCCTTCCTTCCTTCCTTCCTTCCTTCCTTCCTTCCTTCCTTCCTTGTCCCATCTATTTGCTTTGCTTTTCTCTCTCTCTCTCCACCTCTTTCATTCTTTCTTTCCACTTCTCTCTCTTTTTGTCTATTTCTTAGACAAATACATATCATTGGACAAATAAATATCACTATTGATATCTGGGTTGGTTTTTTTACCCCTTTTGCTTTTATTTTGGCAGTCTCATTTAATGTTAATAAAAAGCACATTTACAATTTTTTAAAATAAAAACGTGTGTGTCATATTTGTTCATGCCTTGCAGCTCTCAAACATCTGACGTTTATTCTATGTGGCTCTTACGTTAAGCCAGTTTGGCCACTCCTGATATATATATAGTTCGGAATCCTTCCATCAGCCACTAGACAGTGTAACGACGGGTGGTGTGTTATACAGACAGAGTGATCACCTCGATCCATGTCAGTGGGCATATTTGCTAACTCTGCTGGTTGGATAAAGTCCCATGTCTCTTATGCCCTAATTTGCTCTCATGTTCTGCTCACTCTTACTCTTCCCTCACTCTCTTTCTGCCTCATGCAGCTGTAAGAAACACCCACTGAAGATGCCAGGTTTTATGATGTCGTTTTCAAAGCAATCATAGATGTTACAATATTGACAAGATCAAAAAAATGACTTTTTTCACTTAGTCCTTTCATTTGTCAGTTGGTGTGCCTATCCCTACTCCTCACAAGCTACGGAACTAGCAATGAGGGGTGGAAACGTTGTGCAAACATTTATCATGCCATTCCTCTCTGTGACAGGTGTCGTCTTGTTCTCTGCAAGGAGGAGCTGTGCCAGGAGCTCCGACGTTATTTTCCTGCAGCGATAGGCTCAAGCTCACTTCACTTAGGCACTGGTGTTTGAAAAATCAAATAAGAATGCACCCAGAGAGCAAGAGGACTGGAACAGATTTATTTATTTATTTATTACATGTATATCCCGCCCATCCTGTAAACGGGCTCAGGGCGGGTCACAGCATTTCAATAAATAGAAATAAAATTTAAAACACATAAAAACAGTAGTCATGCTTGCCATAGGGAGAATCCAGCCCATCGATGGAACTAAGTATGGCCGGTTATCAGCGAGTGGGAGACCGCGACTTCCGGGGGGGGGGAGAGATATGTGGACGCCCGTTGCCTCAACCACAGGCCTGGCAGAAGAGCTCCGTCTTTCAGGCCCTGTGGAATTGAAGGAGATCCCGCAGGGCCCTGATCTCAACAGGGAGCATGTCCCACCAGGTGGGGGCCAGGGCGGAAAAAACCCTGGCCCTGGTCGAAACTAGGCAGACGTCCTTTGGCCCAGGGACCACCAGGAGATGTTGAGTCTCAGAGCATAACGCTCTCTGAGGCATATATGGGAAGAGGCGGACCCTTAGGTATGTTGGTCCCAGGCCGTATAAGGCTTTGAAGGTGATTACCAACCGGAAGGCCTGGCATGATCTGGTCCATGGGGTCGCGAAGAGTCGGACTCAACTGTGCGACTGAACAACAACAACAACCAACACCTTTGGGCTTTGGGGGGTTATCGAGGTGTACAAAGAGCGGAGGCATAAGGGCCTTATGCTCCACACACACCAGTCATGTCCAAAGCCAAGTCAACATCCAGCCGCATGGTGGGATCTGTGGGACTTTTTATTTATTTACTTATTTATTTATCCGATTTTTACCCCGCCCTCCCTGCCAAGGCAGGCTCAGGGCGGGTTCTGCTGGGTTCTGCCTTCTGCTGGGTTCTGTTTTTCTAAGGAAGATGCTTTTAAAAAAAACTTAAACAGGCTGCTCTTAATTAGGGGTGCTGCAAAATTTGCTGCAAATGAGTCTGTGGTGGAACGTGCCCACTCTGGCCTGCCAGCCTTATCCCTCCCTGCCCTCCTATGTTTCCCTCAGCACTTGGAGAGGCTCTTCTTCTACTTTCAGGGTTTGTCTGTTTGTTGTTTACCATTCAGTCGTGTCCGACTCTTGGCGATTCTACGGGCCAGCCTCTCTCCACGTTTTCCAGTCTTGTCCTGTTTCTTTGAGTCGTTCCATGCTCAGGCTGGTGTTGACTTCTATGGTGTCTAGCCACCGTGTTCTCTGGCGGACCCAGTTTCTTTTTGCCGCTAACCAATCCAAGCATAATTGCTTTTTTCTAGTGAGTTCTTTCCTTCCAGTGGCATGTCTGGTTTTATGTGCTCCAATACTTACCGTATATACTCGAGTATAAGCCGACTTTTTCAGCACATTTTTTGTGCTGAAAAAGCACCCCCTCGGCTTATACTCAATACTTCCTGGTGCCAAGCGACGGAGCCGGCGAGGCGGGGGGGGGGCCGAGCGAGGCGAGGGCCGAGGCAGGCGGGGGGCTCCGGCGGCGGGCATGCG
>NW_015165260.1:338617-361767 GCF_001447785.1 Gekko japonicus
GCGGGGGGGGCGGGGGGGGCCGAGCGAGGCGGGGGCCGAGGCAGGCGGAGGTCTCCGGCGGCGGCTATGCGTGCTGGCGGCGGGCGGCTCGAGACTCCGGATGACGACAGGAGGGTGGGAAATGCATTTCGCATTTCCCACCCTCGGCTTATACTCGAGTCAATACTTTTTCCCAGTTTTTTGTTGTAAAATTAGGAGTCTCGGCTTATACTCGGGTCGGCTTATACTCAAGTATATGCGGTAATACTCTCAGGGTAGCTCACCACAACCACCTGACCTCTGTATGAAATCGCCCCCTGGGAGGGCCAGAACTCCCAGCTTCCTTTCCAAGTTCTGAGGCCTGGCCTCTGTGTCTCCCGTGGCCCAGCATCTGGTCACCACAGGGGATGTTTACTGCCTTGGGTGCCCCTGGAGGAATATCCACTTGCCAACTGCCTGCCTTCCCCCTGGCTCTCCTCTTAAAATAGTGTGACCGAGGCAGCGGAGGTCAATGTGCTACAGAGAACCATTCCCAGCATCAAAAGTTTAAAGTATTTAATAATTATTTTTTTTTACTTTTAGGACAGCACCAGTCTGAGCGAGGGATACAAAAACCCTCCAAAAAAACACCAAGGCAAAATGCAAATCTTCTGTCCCTCTCTCTATACATGCCCTATTAGGTGTTATAAAATAGGACAGGCTCTTTAGCTTAGGAGTTCTATATCTCCACAGAGTTTTCCATTACCTTGAAGCTTCCTTCAGCTCTTTAGGCTGGCACATGGTCAAAATGGCTGCCTTCCCCAGACCTCAGCTAAGAGGTCTGTCTCCTCTGATGGATCCAGCATGAAAGAGTCCTTCTTCCTGCTGCAAGGAGTCTTTTTTAATCATTATCTGTTTCTCCAGCCACTGACCAGATCTCCTTCCTGAAGTCCCTCTGACATTTCATCTCTCCAAAACTCTGTTCCCTGCTAGGAAAAAGAGAAGAGCTTGATCCACCCATTATCTCTTCTGCTAGATCTATTAGCAGTTGTATGAAGGTGAGCTGAGGTACCTCTGGAGAGCAATTGCACTGACTTCCCCCTTCCCAGCCTGGTCTCTGCGCATAGGGGGAAAAACCAGTTACTGTGGCAGTTTGGCTCCTTTCAAACATCCCAGGGGAAAAAATGCATTTCTTCACAGAGTCCATCAGGCAGACTTAACATATCTGATGAGGAGCGATTGTGGTGAGCCAAACCCAGGATGACTTTGCTTGTGTCCTCCTAGGTTTGGCTCACCACATGGTGACTGAAGGGAACCTCCACAGTTAGAGGCAGTCAACCTATGAATCCAAGAGCCCTCCTGAAGGGGTCCTCCTGAAGAACTGTTTGGCCCCTGTGTGAGGCAGGCTGTTGGACTAGATGGACCACTGGTCTGATCCAGCAGGGGTCTTCTGAGATTCTTATCAGAGGAAGACCTCAGACTTTACACCCTGCTGTGGGCCTCCAGAGGAACTGGTTGGCCACTGTGTGACAGGATGCTGGACTAGATGGACCACTGGTCTGATCCAGCAGGGGTCTTCTGAGATTCTTATCAGAGGAAGGCCTCAGCCTTTACACCCTGTGTTTGGCCCTCCAGAGGAACTGGTTGGCCACTGTGTGAGACAGGATGCTGAACCAGATGGACCACTGGTCTGATCCAGCAGGGCTCTTCTGATGTTCTTATGAAGGCCTCGGCCTCTATGCCCTGTTGTTGGCTTTCCAGAGGAACTGGCTGGCCACTGTGTGAGACAGGAGGCTGTGCTAGATGGACCACTGGTGTAATCCAGCAGGGCTCTTTCTTATGTTCTTATCTGAGGAAGACCTCAACCTTTACACCCTGTGCTTGGCCCTCAAGAGGAACTGGTTGGCCACTGTGTGAGACAGGATGCTGAACCAGATGGACCACTGGTCTGATCCAGCAGGGCTCTTCTGATGTATTTATAAAGGCCTCGGCCTCTCTGCCCTGCTGTTGGCCCTCCAGAGGAACTGGTTGGCCCCTGTGTGAGAGACTGGATGCTGGACTAGACGGACCCAGTCTTATGCAGCAGGGCTCTTCTGATGTTCTAATGAAGGCCTCAGCCTCTCTGCCCTGTTGCTGGCCCTGCAGAACTGGATGGCCACTGTGTGAGACAGGATGCTGGACTAGATGGACCACTGGTCTGATTCAGCAGGGCTCTTTCTTATGTTCTTATATGTGTCAAACAAACTCACTTGCAGGCCAGTTGGTGTCTGAAGAATTGCTTTTTTTGCCACTGCCTGTGCTATTCTGTTGACCTGTAAGCACAATTAAGAAGTTGGCTGGGTAAATCAGTGCATGGAGCAGGGACCCTGGGGAGGGCATGCCACAGAGGGGCACATGTTTTTGTTTGCTTCCCAACTTAACATTTTTCTTAGAAACCCTCTATGCATTCACATAGTGCTGTGGGAGGCAGAGGAGCCAACACTTGTTTTCCTAGAAAAGAGAGAGATGTTGGGGGGCAGCATCGTGATCAGTGCTGGGAATGTTTCTAATTAGTGTGAATAAAAAGGACTGGCCCACACTTAGAATGTCCTTTTTACCAGGCAGTGGTGTGGGTGTGTATTTCCCTGAACAGGAACAAACAGACCCGACGTGGAAGACAGTCAGGGAAGGATTTCCAACATAGGGATGTGCTCTCTGATCTTGGCCTTCATGTGTGCCTTCGTGACAATTTGCTCTGCCACTGAGCTCTGGGACAGCTTCAACCGTGTCTGAAAGCAAAGCTTGTCACCTCAGCCACAATGCCAGTAGCAGATAACTAGCAACCTGCATTGGAGAACTCTGCACTGGAGACCTGTTGTCACTTGGACACAATTCTGCGATGTGAGCAAGATAGACGTGTGCCGCAAGGTGGCATTTCACACGAACACATTGTATTTATTTATTTAAAACATGCATTAGCCGCCTTTCCACCTTACATGAATCAAGGTGGCTTGAAATAGAAATAAGGACATGAGCTTCTTATTGAGCCAGACTAGGGGGCCTAACCTGAACGTGTGTCCTTCTGTGTACAAAATGGAGGCCCCTCCGCTGAGCCACAGTGGATGGAAGAATGAGGTTGCTTTCTCCTACATTAGGAACAAAATTGAGAATCCCCTCTCAGGAGTGACTGGAGGAACACGAACCTCACAGGTGGTCTGATGGATGACCTTCAGGTGACCTCCCTTTGTCATCCCGGGTTTAGAGCGAGCAACACACCTAGAAACAGTCCCCTGTTAATAAGCTCAGCCTGGCACACACACCCCTCCTTGGGAGAAATCCTATCATAACTATGTTCCCTCGCGGGCATCAAAAAGTCTAGTAAGAATGGCATTGGCGTGCAGACCCACATTGGTTCTGTGTTTCCTTGGCACTAGACAGCAGCCGGGGAGACGTCCATGGCTTTTGAGACGTGAGACCAAATTGTTGCGGCGGTGTCCTTTGATGCACATTGCAGCCTGCAGCCGATCCAGATTTTGCTGCATCATGCCATCTATACTGCACACATTCTTCAACTTCAGGATGAATGTGCTTAACAGGTCTGAAGAAACTTGCATTGATAGAATCATAGAACATTAGAGTTGGAAGGGACCTTACAGGTCATCTAGTCCAACCCCCTGCAATCTGCTGGAGCATAGCTGAAAGATAGCCCTACAATATACTCAAAAGATGGTAATCCAGCCTCCACTTGAAAACGTCCAGCAAAGGAGCACCCACCACCTCCTGAGGCAGTCTTACAGTTAGGACGTTTCTCCTGATATTTCGCTGGTAATGACTCCCTTGTAATTTCCACCTATTAGATCTAGTCTTGCAATCCGGAGCAAGAGAGAATAGATCTGCTCCATCTTCTACATGACAGCCCTTCAGATATTGGAAGGCTGCAATCGTGTCCCTTCTAAGCCTTCTCTTTCCCAAGCTAAACAGACCCAACTCTTTCAGCCTTTCCGCATTATAAGACTTGGATTCCAACCCTCTCACCATCCTGGTTGCCCTCTTCTGGACATGCTCAAGCTTGCCAACATCCTTCCTCAAATGTGGTGCCCAAAGCTGGACACAGGACTCCAGGTGAAGCCTGACCATAGCAGAATGGAGTGGAACTGCCACCTCCCGTGATCTGGACACAATGCTTCTGTTAATGCATCCCAAGATTGCATTCGCTTTCTTCACAGCCACATCGCACTGCAGGCTCATGTTTAGCTTGTGATCAACCAGAACATCCAGATCCCTTTCACAGGTGCTGCTGTCAAGCCAGGTCATTTGGAGACCTGGGTGAGGCTGCTGGAGGGAACGGAGAGACAACATTTTGGAGGTCCTGGTCCTCTGGGGAGTCAACGGAGCCCCTCCATGTCCTGAGCTTTTTAAAAAATATGGTGTTTGGGTGGGGCCCAGGTAGTCAGTGTGTTGGGGGGGGGGGCAGAGGGTCATTTACCTGGGGCCGTCAGAAGCTCTGCCTTTGATATGCTGCGGTTGTGTCAGATGATTGATGTGTCTGTTTCAGGTCTTCTGTCTGCGTGTGGTATTTTAATTACTGGGTTGTTTTTATTTATGAGGGGCTTTTTTAAACATGCATTGAACTACCTTGGGCATATGTTGGAGGGGAGGTGGCGTATAAATATTTTACATGAAGAAATTTGAAGTTGTGAATTTCAGCGGTCGCTCTATTGCCAACAGCTGATTAAATGAAGTAGCAGAGTCAAATACGGAATGCTGCACACCAGAACAAATTAAAACGCCCTTCGCAATTTGCATGAAGGCTCAAAGCTCAAGGAACATCTTCGAGCAGACCTTTGGGCCAGGCACCTTCCTACCCTTTGGATGGCTTCCCAGAGTCATAAGAACATACATAAGAACATAAAAGATGCCAATGCTGGATCAGGCCAAAGGCCCATCCAGTCCAACAGTCTGTCACACAGTCATCAGAAATACCAGTGCCATCAGAAGGTCCACCAGTGGGGCCAGGACACCAGAAGCCCTCCCACTGGCCCCCCCCCCCAAGCACCAAGAAGACAGAGCATCATTTGCCCCAGAGTCCCTATCTATACCTTATGGGTAATAGCCATTGATGGACCTCTGCTCCATATGCTTATCTAATTCCCTTTTGAAGCCATCCATGCTTGTAGCTGCCACCGCCTCCTGTGGCAGTGAATTCCAAGTGTTAATCACTCTTTGGGTGAAGAAGGACTTCCTTATATCTGTTCTAACTCGACCGCTCAGCAGTTTCATGGAGTGCCCACAAGTTCTTGTATGGTGAGAAAGGGAGAAAAGTACCTCTTTCTCTACCTGCTCTATCCCATGCATAATCTTATAAACCTCAATCATGTCTCCCCTCAGTCGTCGTTTCTCCAAGCTAAAGAGCCCTAAGCGCCTTAACCTTTCTTCATAGGGAAAGTGTTCCAACCCTTTTATCATTCGAGTTGCCCTTTTCTGCACTTTTCCCAAAGCTATAATTTTCTTTTTAAGGTGTGGTGACCAGAACTGCACACAGTATTCCAAATGAGGTCGCACCATTGATTTATATAGGGGAATTATGATATTGGCACAGCAAACCAGGGGCACAATCCTATTGATTAAGAGACACTAACATCCTCTGCTGTGTCTCCCTGAACAAGAGGCAAAGGGGATCATCCGGTCACTCGTGAAGCTGCCTTATACTAAGTCACACTACTGGTCCATTGCGGTCAGTGTTGTGTACTCAGATAGGCAGCTGCTCTCCAGGGTCTCAGGTGGAGGTCCTTCCCATCACCTAATACTTGAAGAAGGGGGCTGCGGTGGCTCAGAGGTTAAGAAGCTGAGCTGCAGCTCAGAAGGTCTGTAGTTTGGCAGTTCGAGACCCCAGTGCTGTGTGATGGAGTGAGCTCCGGTCTCTGGCCCAAGCTCCTGCCAACCTAGCAGTTAGAAAGCAAGAAATTGCAAGTAGATAAATAGGTACCATTTCAGTGGGAAGGTAACAGCATTCTGTGCACCTCAGCATTTAGTCATGCTGGCCACATGACCGTGGGGAAAAGCTTTGGACAGCGCTGGCTCTTCGGCTTGGAAATGGAGATGAGCCCTGCCCCTTAGAGTCGGACTCAACTGGCTTTCGAGCAAGGGAAACCTTTACCTTTACCTTTAATACTTGAACTGTTTACCTGGAGATGCCAGGGAATGGATTGAACCTAGGACCTTCTGTAGGGCATATGTACACATATGACACTGACTTATACTGAATCAGACCACTGGTCCATCAAGGTCAGTATTGCCTACTCAGATTGGCAGAGGCTCTCCAGTGTGTCAGGCAGAGAGAGGTCTTTCACATGACCTACAGCCTGGTTCTTTTAACCGGAGATGCTGGGGATAGAACCTGGGACTCTCTGCATGCCATATATGTACATAGGAAGTTGCCTTATACTGAATCAGACCGTTGGTCCACCAAGGGCAGTATTGTCTGCTCAGACTGGCAGCAGCTCTTCAAGGTCTCAGGCAGAGTTCTTTCAGATCACCTCCTGCCTGGTCCTTTTAAACTGGAGATCCCGCCGGGGGTTGAACCTGGGACCTTCTGCATGCCAAGCAGAGGCTCTGCCACTGAGCCACAGGCCCTCCCCTGAGCAGCGTCCCCCGGAGGGCTGGATGGAGCACCAGGTGAGGTGGGAGGGATGCAAGATACCCTGGCGAACAGCAGTAAGACCCTTTTGCCTAAACTCCATACAGAAAGCAAAAGCATCTTTTGGGGAGAGGAGGAGGAGGTGGGGCCTTTCAGCCGTGGGTCTTCTAGAAAGGGGGGATGAGGGAATTCCACGCAAGCGCCAAAGAAGCAGGGGTCTGCCCCAGTCAACACAGCAGTGTCTGTCCCCTTGTGCTTCCTGATGGTTGACCATTGTTCTTTTCTCAGAGGACCCAGAAGAAAAGAGCCGCTTGGGTGGGTGAGAGAATCCCATTTGGTCCAAAGGAAGAAGAAGAAGGGATTGGATTTATACCCTGCCCTTCACTACCCAAAGGTGTCTCAGAGCGGCTGACAAACTCCTTTCCCTTCCCCTCCCCACAACAGACACCCTGTGAGGTGGGTGGGGCTGAGAGAACTCTGACACAAACTGCTCTTTTTCAAGGACAGCTCTGGCAGAGCTTGCGACTGACCCAAGGTCACATCAGCAGGTGCAAGTGGAGGAGTGGGGAATCAAACCCGGTTCTCCCAGATTAGAGTCCGCACACTTAACCACTACACCAAACTGGCTCTCGCACTAGTGCTCTCTCAGCCCCACCTCCCTCACAGGGTGTCTGTGGTGGGGAGGGGAAGGGAAGGGAAAGGAGATTGTAAACCACTCTGAGACTCCTTCAGGTAGTGAAGGGCAGGGTATAAATCCAGTCTCTTGTCTCTTCCTTCTCTTCTCCCTGTGGATCTCAGGTCTTATAGTCTGAGTTTGTGCGTGCGCACACACACGCCCCATCGCTGGTTTGCTAATCCTGTTCAGGCTTATGTAGCAGAGGCCCATCATGCAACAAGGCTTGGGGAACTGGCCGGGATTACTCAGAGGAGCCTCATCCGCTTTCTGTCAAGGATGGAGAAGAATCCAGAGGAAATCCCCTCAAGCTGCAGACAAGCCCTGCAGGTTCCAGAAGGAACGGCTCTTATAGGATAAGTTTCAGTCAATCAATAATAGGTGCAGGTCGAATGGGGTGGAGGCTGTGAGCAGAAAAGACAAGCGGACGTGCATCAAGCAAAGGAGAGGATGGGGAATGCTGGGCACGGAGTGGGGAATCAAACGTGGTTCTCCCCGATTAGAGTCGGCGCACTTAACCACGACACCAAACTGGAGGAAGGTCTTCTGACAGATGCTCTGAGAGCAGATCCTGGGTTTCAGGAGAGCCAGTTTGGTGTAGTGGTTAAGTGCGTGGACTCTAATCTGGGAGAACCGGGTTTGATTCCCCACTCCTCCACTTGCACCTGCTGATGTGACCTTGGGTCAGTCGCAAGCTCTGCCAGAGCTGTTCTTGAAAAAGAGCAGTTTGTGTCAGAGTTCTCTCAGCCCCACCCACCTCCCAGGGTGTCTGTTGTGGGGAGGGGAAGGGAAAGGAGTTTGTAAGCCGCTCTGAGACTCCAAGTGAAGGGTGGGGTATAAATCCAATCTCTTCTTCTCTTCTTCTTCTCTTGAGAGTACAGCTCTGAGAGAACTTGTGACTGACCAAGGTCACAGCAGCAGGTGCAAGTGGAGGAGTGGGGAATCAAACCCGGTTCTCCCAGATTAGACTCCACACACTTAATCACTACACTAAACAAAGTTTAACTTGCCTTTACCCTATTCATAGTATTATTATAATGAAAAACGGAGTCGGCAACGGAGTAGGCTGGACCTCTCCTCCATGAACCTGTCCAATCCCCTTGTAAAGCCATCTAGACACGTAGATGTAAGTAAATGCAAGTTGTGTTTGAGGTGGAGATTCTATGGAGGAAGGAGCCTTCACGCTGAGTCAGATCACTGAAGACAGCTGATGGGTTGCATGTTGGGCAAGGGCCTGTAAGGCCTGGATTCAAATCCCCACTCAGCCACTAAGCTCGTTGCTTGACCTTGGGCCAGCTGCTTCCTTTAGCCTAGCCTACCTTACAGGGCTGCTGTGCTGAAAGAATGGAGGAGAGGAGATTTAGATACACCACCCGGAGCTCCTTGGAGGGGAGGCGGGATAAAAACACTGAGAGGCAGTTAGGATCCCTCCAGGTTCGCTCTGATATCCCAGGACTATGCTAGGCGCTTCCTGATGCACAGATTGGAACCCCGTCTCTAGAATCCTTATTATCATTTTCCATGTAACAAAAGGAAGCTGAGAAGGGGCTCCTAGAGAGAGGAGCAATTGGAACAAAGTTCTGGTTTCAGCACTGGATTCACTGAGGCTGTGGCCACACAGGCAGTTTGATCGGGTTTCACCGCTGTTCCCTCTCGCATTTCAAATTGCCGATCAGACGCCCACATCCGTCTCCTGCATCGAAGTGGGCCCACTTGTGCGATCCTCGTGGTTCCCTAGAGCGTTTTCCGACAGTGGGAAAATCTAGTAGTTTCCGGGTATTTGTGCTTTGAATCTGCAATTTTGCCTCTCTGGACAGCCATCTCTCGCATTGATTGCGATTAGGTCATCTGAACGTCCTTCTTCCGGTGTGGCTGTCTGGACAGTGCCTGGAGCATTGTTACGCAAAGCAAGCGATTGGGCAAGGGATGTGTGATCATCTGAACCCGCTTAAAAATATCCCCAATCAAATCACGATATGCTTGCCATGTGACCACAGCCTCAATCGCAGAACAGGATTACGCCACAGGCCCAGTTATGGAATTTCTTCCCAAGGGGAGGGCCAGTTTGGTATCGTGGCTAAGTGCAGGCGGACTCTGATCTGGGAGAACCAGGTTTGATTCCCCACTTCTCCACATGCAGCCGCTGGAGGACCTTGGGCAAGTCATGGTTATGTCAGAGCTGTTGTTGAAAAAGAGCAGTTTCTGTCAAGAGCTCTCTCAGCCCCACCCACCTCACAGGGTGTCTATTGTGGGGAGGGGAAGGGAAAGGAGTTTGTAAGCTGCTCTGAGACTCTGAGTGAAGGGCGGGGTATAAATCCAATCTCTTCCTCCTCCTCCTCGAGAGCCATTTTGGTGTAGTGTTTAAGTGCGCGGACTGTCATCTGGGAGAACTGGGTTTGATTCTCGACTCCTCCATTTGCACCTGGCTGGATGACCTTGGGCAAGCCATAGTTCTGTTAAGAGCTGTCCTTGAAAAAAGAGCAGTTTCTGTCAGAGCTCTCTCAGCCCCACCTACCTCACAGGGTGTCTGTTCTGGGGAGGGGGAAGGGAAAGGAGTTTGTAAGCCGCTCTGAGACTTCTTCGGGTAGTGAAGGGTGGGGTATAAATCCCATCTCCTCCTCCTCCTCCTCCTCCTCCTCCTCCTCCTCCTTCTTCGCTAGGTCAAGTTGAGCCTAGTCCAAAGCCTCATCAAATGCTACAGCTTGCTGTTCTTATCTAATATTCAGCCAGGAAAAAGGAACTTCCCCCCCCCCGCCTAATTTCTCGTAAGTGGCTTGGAAACCATCCTATTCCTGGGAGATCAGTCTCCAAGGAATGCACTGGAACCACACTGTTCTAACCTTTGGCATGTCCCTTCCATCATTTATGCAAACTCTGGACTGAGATGTATTTGATAGGCTCCCCGGACTGCTCTCACCTTTGAAATAACTCAGTTTGAAGTTTTCATCAATACGAGCAGAGACATTTAAAATATCCTCGTATTTTGCAGTCAATACTGAGGGGGCAAAAGGCTAAGGAGTGAAAAATTGGCAGTAATGGTGGCTGCGTAAATGGGAGCCGGAAACGTCCTGGGAATTGGGCAGTCAATATGCCCCCGGGGAGATGGGGAGCGAGGAGGCATGCAGAGGACTGTTCGGTGCCTGAGAAGAGCTGGTAGGCTGACACCTCCCCATGGCAACTGGGCCCGATGTGGGCACTTCTTTGCTTTCCCCCTGAGTTAATTGTTTTCATGCATGAACAGGTGGCAAGGTGGTGGCCATTCTTTGCATTCCCACATAGATCTTGGCAGACCATTCTCCAGGGGTCATTTCGTAGAAAAAGAGGTGCAGGAGCTCATTAGCATAACTCATTAGCATAACTTATTTGCATATGCCACGCCCCCTGACATCACTGGAAGTGTGTCAGAAGGCAACACCCACTGCTCAGGCTCCACTGGACTGTTTTGGATTGCTAGCTATTGGGGGGGGAGAGAAACGTGCAGATCTATCCTCGCAGAGGAGGGAGAGCTTGTACCTGAATAAAACATGGTCTTAAAGATACTACTGGACTGTTTTGGGCCGGGGGGCCGAAGGGGGGGGGCTCTGCAGCTTACCTGGCTGCTTCTTGCTCTGACTGAGGGCTGCTGGGAGCAGGGGGTGGGGCTTGTTGTATGTGCCCGCCCCTGGGGTCTTTACACTGGAGCTCCACTCCTGTGTGCTTCTGCAGGAAATGACCCCTGCCGTTCTCCTTCCACTGGAGTCTTTGCTTCTGCCATGTGCACATCTTCTGCCCCCCCTGCACTGATGTTCTGTCTCTCCACCCCAAAGGGCCCCCCTGGCATGGAGTTCAACCAGCGGGAGCAGATGGCAGAAGCAAAGCAACTCCCTCCCCTGATGATGGCTGAGCAATAGAGGCTTCTGCATGCCTTTCTGCAGGACAGGGAACCCAAAGATTTCATAACCTAAGTCCAAAAACAAAGCATGGTCCAGGTAGTTTGCAATCCAGATTTGTTGAAAGGAGGCACAAACATTTGCTAAATAAATAAACAAGTAATCATTTTTATTAGGACCTCCTAAAATGACACAAGAACCTCAGAAGAGCACTGCTGGATCAGACCAGTGAGAGTCCATCTAGTCCGGCATCCTGTCTCACACAGTGGCCAACCAGTTCCTCTGGAGGGCCAGCCGAGGACTGCAGAGAGGCCGAGGCCTTCCCCTGAGAAAAACATCAGAACAGCTCTACTGGATCTGACCAGTGTTCCATGTAGCCCAGCCTCCTGTCTCACACAGTGGCCAACCAGTTCCTCTGGAGGGCCAGCCGAGGACTGCAGAGAGGCCGAGGCCTTCCCCTGAGAAGAACATCAGAAGAGCCCTGCTGGATCAGACCAGTGAGGGTCCCTCTAGTCCAACATCCTGTTTCACACAGGGGCCAACCAGTTCCTCCAGAGGGCCAAGAACAGGGCAGAGAGGCTGAGGCCTTCATAAGAGAAGAGCCCAGCAGCACAGGCCACAGTCTCTGTCCCTTGCCAACACAACTTTCTGAGCCATTTCATTACAGTGTAGTCCTAGTTATCTGTGCAAAAAAGCTGTCTTGAATCCTGGATTCTGCATGGAAGACAAAACAAAAAACAAAAACAAATAATGTATCTGCACTGGACTGACAAAGCCCAGTGATTTTCCATTGCAAGAGTAAAAGAATTTCTTGGTAGGCATTGAATTAACAGAACTGGAAATGAATTTAAGATGATTCATGAGGTGTAAAGCCCACTGAAGCCAAACTGGGCAGTTTATCTTGTCTTGTGTAGTGGTTAAGAGCCAGTTTGGTGTAGTGGTTAAGTGCGCGGACTCTAATCTGGGAGAACCAGGTTTGATTCCCCTCTCCTCCACTCACACCTGCTGGATGACCTTGGGCAAGCTGTAGTTCTGGCACAACTGTTCTTGAAAAAGAGCCTTTTCTGTCAGAGTGCTCTCAGCCCCACCTACCTCACAGGGTGTCTGTTGTGGGGAGGGGAAGGGAAAGGAGTTTGTAAGCTGCTCTGAGACTCCCTTGGGTAGTGAAGGGCAGGGTATAAATCCAATCTCTTCTTCTTCTTCTTCTTGTAGGTAAATCCCTTTATGCACAGTCCCTTGCAGGTTCCATTCTCCTCCAGCTGATGCAGTCCTCTATTACTAAATTTAGGAATTTCTAAAGTGGATAAAAAATATTTGCAACTTTGCTGGCAGAGGAAAAAAATGATGTCTTTCCACTGACATTACACAGCTCAGCGATTTTCCTTGCATCTCTTGGACACAGAGATTCACTTGCTTGCAGAACTTAGGGCACAACGTGGCACCAACTGCACCCCTTCCTGTCTACAGGCCTGCTGGGATTGAGCACAGGGATGTTGTCAAGGCTGGAAATCATGGCCTGTGAAATGTTCCTTTTGTGTAACACCCAACCTGAACATGAAAGACTGCATGCTCTTTTGTGTCATTTCGGTTAGTCCTTATAAAAGCTATGATGTGGATTGTGCTTTGGTTTTGGATATTGGACCAGGATGGCTGCAAACAACTTTGGTCTACTTTGGAAATATTTTGGGCTAGCCTGATCTCCTGAAATCTCATAAGCTTAAAAGGGTCAGACACAAGGAGCACTTCGATGGGAAACCCCCCAGGAAGTCCAGGGTTGCTCCCAGAAACAGGCAATGGCAAACCGCCTCTGTTTAACTCTAGCCTTGAAAACCCCATGAAGGTCACCATACATCAGCTATGACTTGACATGCCCTGACCGGGATGGCCCAGGCTAGCCCAATCTTGTCAGATCTGGGAAACTAAGCAGGATCAGTCCTCTTTAGGACTTGGATGGGAGCCCATCAGGGAGGCCCAGGGTTGCTATGCAGAGGCAGGCCACGGCAAAGCAACTTGAATGTCTCTTGCCTTGAAAACCCTCCAGGGCTGCCATTAGTCCGCTGTGACTTGACAAAACTTTCTGCCACCATTAATGTGTGCCAGTCTCATTCAATCTCTTACACTAAGTAGGGTCAGCCACAATTAGTACTTGATGGGAGACCACCAGGAAATCCAGGGTTGCTATGCAGAGGCAGGCAAGGGCAAACCAACTTTGTCCATCTGTTGCCTTGACAACCCTATGGGATTGACATAAGTCAGCTGTGATCAGCCTGATCTCATCTAGGTCTCAGTGGCTAACCAGGGCTGGTTAATATTTGGACGGGAGGCCAGCAAGGAAGTCCAGGATTGCTACACAGAGGCAGGCAATGGCAAAGCAGCTCTGTTTGATTCTTGCCTTGAAAACTCCATGAGGGGTCAGCATAAGTTGGCTGCAACTTGAGGGCACATGGCCTATCCTCACCAGGCTGGCCTTCAGCCTCTGTCCTGGGTGCTGAAACCCGCTGTCTCCAGTCTCCCCTAGGAGGCCTTAAGCCTCTGTCCATGGTACTGAAACCTACTGTCTCCAGTCACCCTAGGAGGCCTTTCCGCCACTGTCCATTGTGCTGAAACATGTCTTCAGTCGCTTTCTAGAAGGCATTCAGCCTCTGTCCATGGTGCTGAAACCCACTGTCTCCAGTCACCCCTAGGAGACCTCACCGCCGCTGTCCACTGTTCTGAAACATGTTGTCTTCAGTCGCCTTCTAGAAGGTCTTCGGCCTCTGTCCATGGTGCTGAAACCTGCTGTCTTCACTCACCTCCTAGAATGCTTTAAGCCTCTGTCCATGACGCTGAAACATGCTGTCTTCAGTCGCCTCCTAGAAGTGCCTTAGAAACTAACAACATTCTTTTCAATATGAGCTTTCAGG
The DNA here is from genome assembly GCF_001447785.1 of Gekko japonicus. NCBI lineage: Eukaryota > Metazoa > Chordata > Lepidosauria > Squamata > Gekkonidae > Gekko > Gekko japonicus. The sequence continues at coordinate 352,637 of NW_015165260.1, forward strand.
AGCCACAACTCACCTCTTTAGGTATGTGAAGGAGGGGTCCCTTCACATACCCAAAGAAGAGAGCTGTGACTCATGAAAGCTCATATTGAAATAGACACTGCTCGGCTTTCAGGTGTCACTGGACTTTTGCATTGCTTTGCTATGACGAACTAACATTACTAATTTATTTGCTTCATTTGTATCCACCTTTCTTCCTGAAGGGGACCAAAACCGCTTACATCATTCTCCTCTCCTCCATATTATCTTCACAACAACCCTGTGAGGTAGGTTAAGTTGAGAATGTGTGACTGGCCCAAGGACACCCAACAAGCTTCCAGAGCGGGGATTCGAAACTGGGTCTCCCAGAACCTAGTTTGACAGTCTAAGCACTGTGACACACTGCAATCATCCAAGAAGTGTCTCAGTGCTCTAATTCTAACTGATTCTCAGCCATGTAATTCTATAGACATTAGAACTCCTGGTATTCCTCCTCTTCCCCTTCCCCCACATGCCTTCCCTCTTTACCCTTTCTGCCCCTGAAATTCTGGTCTGCTAGATATCCTACCAATAGGCACTCTTTTACTTTGCATTCTTCACGGGTGAAAACCAAGCACCAGGCTTGCACACAAATATGACGTTTTATTCAGAACCGAATTAATCTGAAGATTGCCCAAGCTTCCTCTGAAATGGCATCCGAGTGTCTTTCATTGTCGTAGCCTGGAAATTTATCTTACCGGAAACAGTACTAGATGTGCTCTTTTGAAAAAGAAAAAGGAAAGCACAGTCATTTGTTGCAATGAAAAACAAAAGAGCAAAAGGGTTTTGTTCTTCTCCCTTTCCATTCTTTTCTCAGAAAAATGGGTGAGATCTCAAAGAGCAAATTAAAGCTTGAAAGTCAGGATTTATAACACTTTGAGCTCCTTCCAGCATTTTCTTTGATAACTGGAGTGTGTTGGCTTCACCCTTGATTGCCTCTCCATTGTATATTACCCCCCACAAGTCATTTCACGTGCCTGTCAGAAGGGCCGGACAGCAGCAGCCACAACATGGTGAAGATTTACAAAGTTGGTTATCATGTAGATGCAGGTGCCACCAAGGAAATGTGGTGAGCTTATCATCACAAGTTCCATGTGCTGGAGATCTGTGGAGCTGCACACATGCCGTTCTCAAACACAGAGCTATTTTTCGTTGTTGTCCTTCTTGCTTTTGGGCAGTTCATCCTGTACATAGACTACTTGAACCTGTTAATGGGCTCCATGCCTTCCACTCGAACAGTACAGTGTAGTGCAACTGGTGGTATGTCATGCATGCCTATTTGGTGTAGTGGTAGAGCCAGTTTGGTACAGTGGTTAAGTGCGCGGACTCTCATCTGGGAGAACCGGGCTTGATTCCCCACTCCTCCACTTGCACCTGGCTGGATGACCTTAGCCAAGCCATCGTTCTGATAAGAGCTGTCCTTGAAAAAGAGTCATTTTTGACAGAGCTCTCTCAGCCCCACCTACCTCACAGGGTGTCTGTTGTGGGGAGGGGAAGGGAAAGGAGTTTGTAAGCCACTCTGAGACTCCGAGTGAAGGGCGGGGTATAAATCCAATCTCCTCCTCCTCCTCCTCTTCTTCTTTTCTCTCAAGGGTAGTTCTCAAAAGAGCTCTCTCAGCCCCACTGACCTCACAGGGTGTCTGTTGTGGGGAGGGGAAGGGAAGGGGGTTGTAAGCTGCTCTGAGACTCTGAGTGAAGGGCAGGGTGTAAATCCAATCTCCTCCTCCTCCTCCTCCTCCTCCTCCTCCTCTTCCTCTTCTTCTTCTTCTTCTTCTTCTTCCCATTTGGCTGAATAGGGGCCCTGGTCCCCCCTCACCCTGCCATCACTCCATAACCACATGTTTATATAAAGAGTGAAGAAACCCCGTCAGTCAGTCAGTCAGTCAGTCAGTCAGTCAATGAATTATATAAATTTATTTTTTGTTTGCTGTCAAGTCACAGCTGATCTATGGCAACCTCTGGTGGTTTTTCAAGGCAAGAGAGATGCAGAGGTGGTTGGCCATTGCCTGCCTCCATGTCTTCCTTGGAGGTCTCCCATCCAAGGACGAGCCAGGGCTGACCCTGCATAGCTTCCGAAATCTGACAAGATCAAGCTGGCCTGGGCCAGCCAGGGTTTTTATTTTTAAAGTCTTACTATTTGGGGTCTGTGTTATTGACCCTGTTTCATGCAGTCTCATGTCATGCAGGCTCACAGCCTTATGGGAGCTGAAGTCTTCTCCTCCTTATTTAATGACCTGATCTGACCATCCATGACCCTGGAGGAACTAATTCCACCAACTCTCCTTCTTTGGAGGCTTTGAAACAGAGGCTCGATGGCCATCTGTCAGCGATGCTGATTCTGTGAACTTGGGCAGATCACGAGAAGGGAGGGCATGAAGGGATGCCTCAGGGCTTAGTTCTTGAGGGCCCTTTTTTGCACGCCCAGGGAAATGCCGATCACCCCTTTGGGGTCAGGAAGCCATTTTTCTCCAGGCCAGTTTGGCTGGAGATCCTGGAGTTTTTTTGTCATCTTCTGGGCATGGAAGTCACTGGGGTGTGTGGAGGGGGAGGTATTTGTGAATTTCCTGCATTGTGCAGGGGGGTTAGACTAGGTGACCCTGGAGATGATGCTGACTGCAGAGATCCATAAGTGGGCAGAAGAACATGAAACTCTCACTGCTCCAGTTTGTACAGCTGCAAACCTGTCTGACAGCCACTCAACTCACCGAGGGAAGGCTGGGAGATCTGAGGCTTTGCTTACAAGTGACTCTTCACACTGGAGAACTGGGCTGGCTTGCAGCCCATATGCATGGCGGAGGGACAAGAGAACTTGGGTGGGAGGGGGAATCTGGCACCTCCAGCAGAGTCAGTGGCCAGTATGTCCAAGGCTTAGACTGGGGAGAATTCAAGACCTTCTCCTGGGGACTGACCATGAGGGGAAGGGCTGTGGCTCAGTGACAGAGCATCTGCTTGGCATGCAGAAGGTACCAGGTTCCATCCCTGGTGTCACCAGTTTAAAAGGACCAGACAGTTGGCAATGAGAAAGACTTCAGCCTGAGACCCTGGAGAGCTGCTGTCGGTCTGAGTAGACAAGACTGACCTTGATGAACCCAGGGGGGTCTGATCATGATCCCGACCAGTATGTCTCCACCACCACCACCACCACCACATTCAAGGATGATGCTTAGTGTGAGGGAATACCTCCTCTCAGCTCTCCAGGCCTTTCTTTCACTCTCTTGACCCATAAAACACACCTGTTAATGTTAATATTACTTTAAATATTATTTGGTTTTGCTTAACGTGTTTAAGAACAGTTATCCATTTTTCTTCCATTTGTTTCAATAGGAAATATGTTTCTCTTTTGCCCTGGACTCCTACCTCCCCCATCTAAGTGGCCAGTTATCACCCAGTCCCTAATTTGCCCTCACTGGGCAAGATAATAGAGAGAGTAATAGTTGATCAACTCCAGGCCTTCCTTGATAACTCATCTGGTCTAGACCTCTTTTCCTCCTGGCTTCAGGCTGGGATATGGGACAGAGATAGCACTGATGGCCTTAGTCAGTTACTAATCATTTGCATACAAGAAGGACCTCAATGTCCTTGACAACCATGACAGTGTAATCACTGATCTTGAGCCAGACATCCTGGAATCCGAAGTCAAATGGGCCTCAGAAAGCTATACTAACAACAAAGCTAGTGGAGGTGATGGTATTCCAGCTGAGCTATTCAGAGTCTTAAAAGATGATGCTGTTAAAGTGCTGCACTCAATTTGCCAGCAAATTTGGAAAACGCAGCAGTGGCCACAGGACTGGAAAAGGTCAGTATACATTCCAATCCCAAAGAAGGGTAACGCCAAGGAATGTTCCAACTATTGCACAGTTGCACTCATTTCACACGCTAGCAAGGTCATGCTAAAGATCCTACAAGCTAGGCTTCAGCAGTATGTGGACGGAGAACTGCCAGAAGTACAAGCTGGGTTTCGAAGAGGTAGAGGAACTAGAGATCAAATTGCCAACATTCGCTGGATTATGGAGAAAGCAAGAGAGTACCAGAAAAACATCTACTTCTGCTTCATTGACTACACTAAAGCCTTTGATTGTGTGGATCACAACAAACTATGGCAAGTCCTTAAAGAAATGGGAGTACCAGACCACCTCACATGTCTCCTGAGAAACCTGTATAAGCATCAAGAAGCAACAGTTAGAACCGGATATGGAACAACTGATTGGTTTAGCATTGGAAAAGGAATATGACAAGGATGCATATTGTCCCCTTGCTTATTTAATTTATATGCAGAGTACATCATGCGAAATGCTGGACTGGATATGCAACAACCTCAGATACGCAGATGATACTACTCTAATGGCAGAAAGTGAAGAGGACCTCAAGAGCTCTTGCTGATGGTAAAAGGTTGGCTTGAAACTCAACATTAAAAAAACCCCTAAGATCATGGCATCTCGCTCCATCACTCCTTGGCAAATAGAAGGAGAAGTCATGGAAGCAGTGACAGACTTCACGTTCCTGGGATCCAAGATCACTGCAGAGGGTGACTGTAGCCCTGAAATTAAAAGATGCCTGCTACTTGGGAGCAAAGCAATGGCAAACCTTGACAGCATAATAAAAACTAGAGACATCGCCCTGCCAACAAAAGTCTGTATGGTCAAAGCAATGGTATTCCCAGTAGTACTGTATGGCTGCAAGAGTTGGACTATAAGGAAGGCCGAGCGCCAAAGAATAGATGCTTTTGAATTATGGTGCTGGAGAAGACTCTTGAGAGTCCCCTGGACTGCAAGGAGATCCAATCAGTCAATCCTCAAAGAAATGAACCCTGACTGTTCCCTGGAAGGCCAGATACCCAAGCTGAAGCTCAAATACTTTGGCCACCAAAGGAGAAGGAAGCCCTCACTGGAGATGAAGACCCTGATGCTGGGAAAGATTGAAGGCCAAAGAAGAAGGGGACGGCAAAGGATGAGATGGTTAGACAGTATTATCGAGGCAACGAACATGAAATTAAGCAAACTCCAGACCATGATGGAAGACAGGAGGGCCTGACGTGATGTGGTCCATGGGGTCACGAAGAGTTGGACTTGACTGTGCAACTGAACAACAACAATCAGTTGCCAGATTCAGTTAATGTTCTGTTAGCATCTTTGAAATGCTTAAAGGCCTTGGGCCTGCATACCTGCAGGAATACCTCTCCCACTACGCTCTGCCATGACAATTTTGCTTATCTACCAATGGATGCCTGTTTACATTCTGCCTGTCCACGTGCTACAGAGAAATGCCCTCCACCTTAGAATTCACCCCAATGTTGTAATTATTGTAGCTACCCTCCATCATTAAGGAAAGCTGGATTAGATTTAGATGAAAAATGGGTGGAAGGAATGTTAATAGTCTGAGATATGCAGATGACACCACATTACCGGCAGAAAACAGGAATCTACCCAAAATCATCAAGCTTTGATGCAAAATGGTTTCCATTTTTGGACTATGTTCTTACATAGTCTGCCAACTGCATAATCCTATCTATCTCTATTTGCTACACTCTTAATATCATCTTTCCCCCCCCTCATGTTACCATACTTCAAGCACACATTCTGCAAAACTTCTCTCTTTCACTAATTGATACTGTACCTCATAGTGAGTTTCCTATAAAATATTTGAAATCTGGTTCTCATGCTTACCAACCTACTTCACACAATCTCTGTTACTAATACACAAATGGTGCTAGCATCTTATGTCTCTATTTGCATGTTTTTATATTGAAGTTGATGTCACAAAATTTGATGAGTTGGATCACTTCTGTTGTCTTTTTAATGTGCACTGCTGGTTATATTTGTACTGCAGGAATTTCGATAAAACATTCTATATTAAAAAAGAAAACAGAAAAGGATATTATAGCTTTGGAAAAAGGGCAGAAAAGGGCAACTTGAATGATAAAAGGGTCGGAACACTTTCCCTATGAGGAAAGGTTAAGGCGCTTAGGGCTCTTTCGCTTGGAGAAAAGACGACTGAGGGGTGACATGTTCGAGGTTTATAAGATTATGCATGGGAAAGAGCAGGCAGAGAAAGAGGTACTTTTCTCCCTTTCTCACAATACAAGAACTCGTGGGCACTCAATGAAATTGCTGAGTGGTCGAGTTAGAACAGATAAAAGGAAGTACTTCTTCACCCAAAGAGTAATTAACACTTGGAATTCACTGCCACAGGAAGTGGTGGCGGCTACAAGCGTGGACGGTTTCAAAAGGGAATTAGATAAGCATATGGAGCAGAGGTCCATCAGTGGCTACTAGCCACAAGGTATAGATAGGAGCTCTGGGGCAAGTGATGCTCTGTCTTCTTGGTGCTGGGGGGGGGTCAACAGTGGGAGGGCTTTTAATGTCCTGGCCCCACTGGTGGACCTCCTGATGGCACTGGTATTTCTGGCCACTGTGTGATACAGAGTGTTGGACTGGATGGGCCGTTGGCCTGATCCAACACTGGCATCTCTTATGTTCTTAGTGAATACTTGAAATGACAACTGGTGAAGGTTAAAGCAGCAAATGCCAGAGCAGGATTGCAGCTGAACATCAAGGAGACAAAAGTAATGACTGGGGGATTACACAACCCTCCTAACGTGGACGATGAAGATGGTGAAATTGTTCAAGAGTTTCTATTCCTTGGCTCAGTCATCAACCCAAAGGGAGACTCCCACCAAGAAAACAGGAGGAGTCTGAGACCGGGAAGGGGCAGCCACGAAGGAGCAAGAAAAGTTCCTGAAGTGTAAGGATGTGTTGCTGGCGACTGATGGAGATAATTCATCCCACAGTATTCCTCATTACTGGGCACGGGTATGAAAGTTGGACAGCGAAAAAAGCTCCTAGGAAGAAAGTTGATTCATTTGAAATGTGGTGCTCGAGGAGAGTTTTACGGATACCGTATGGACCTCCAAAAAGACAAATAAATGGGTTCTAGATCAAATCATTCCTGAATTCTCTCTAGAAACTAAAATGACTAAACTGAGGCTATTGTACTTTGGTCACATGGTGAGAAGACGAGAGTCCCTGGAGAAGACAATGATACTAGGAAGAGTTGAAGACATCAGGAAATGAGGAAGACCCAACCAGTGTTCCCTCTAAGCTGAGTGAGTGTGAGCTAGCTCACAGTTTTTTAGCCTCCAACTCACACATTTTTGTCTTAGCTCAGGAAGGATGGCTCCAGAGCAAACTAATGTAGGCAGTAGCCAAATCGCTCGCTCACAACTTTAATCCCAGTAGCTCACAAAGTAGAATTTTTGCTCACAAGGCTCCACAGCTTAGAGGGAGCATTGGACCCAACATGAGTTGGATCAACTCAGTAAAGGAAGCCACAAAGGCCCCCAGTTCACAAGATCCAGGCTGGGTTGTTGACAACAGGGCATTGGGGTGGTCCATAATTTATAGGGTTGTCATTAAGCCAGGAGTGATTTGGTGGCACAACACAGACAGACAACTGCACTCTGTCCCTGAGCCTTTTGATAGAACTGTAACAGAATAGATAAGGTTTCTAATCCACTGTCGCGAATCCACTGCAGTGATTATTCTAGGTATCAATTTTGCCATTACTGCATTGTCTTTTACCTTTGCAATTTCGCTGTACCTTGGCTAGGCAGTTATGGTTCTCATTGGCTCCTAATTCTGCAATCCTAGACCAATTGCCTTGTTCATGGGATGTCTGATACGATATGATTGCGTGGGCTTTTTATTCAGTAAATGGCCTTGAGTTTCAGTGAGAAAGGAAGGCTAAAAATAAAGGGAATAAACAAATGCCATGCTTTGAACCACTTCTCTCCTCCGCCCCCTCTCTTTTTCTGGAGCCTTTCTCTTTCTGTGCCCAAAGAAGAGGAGCCCAGCAAGGGAAAACCTGGGAAGTGGGTCCTTGCCATTCCACTCGCAATCCTACCCCGATGGTGCCCTCCAAGGCCAGCCCCACCACCTCCCACATCCCTACTTGGGGAACCAGAAAGCTCATTTCAATTTCTGAGGATAAGGGCATCAGATGAGCCCTGCTGGATCAGACCAGTGAGGGTCCATCTAGTCCAGACTCCTGTCTCACACAGGGGCCAACCAGTTCCTCTGCATGGCCAACAACAGGGCAGAGAGGCCGAGGCCTTCATAAGAACATCAGGAGAGCCCTGCTGGATCAGACCAGTGAGGGTCCATTTAATCCAGCATCGTGTTTCACACAGTGGCCAATCAGTTCCTCTGGAGGGCCAACAACAGGGCACAGAGGCTGAGGGCTTCATAAGAACATAGGAAGAGTCCTGTTGGATCAGACCAGTGAAAGTCCATCTAGTCCAGCATCCCGTCTCACAGAGGTTGTATTGTGGGAAGAGGAAGGGAAAGAAGATTGTAAGCTGCTCTGAGACTCCTTCGGGTAGTGAAGGGTGGGGTATAAATCCAATCTCCTCCTCCTCCTCCTCCTCCTCCTCCTTCTTCTTCTTCTTCTTCTTCTTCTATGGTACTTTATAGTCAGCTTGAGCAATTTTACTGCAAGCACTGACCATGTGGTAGACCGTTTCATCCTTTGTCTCGAAAAGTTGACATTTGCTGTTATCAATAGTCTTCTGAATCTTGGCTTTCATACTATTCATTTTGAATGTCTGCTTTTGTGCAGCTAAAGTGAGTCCTTCCATTTCTTTCTTCAAATGCCCATTTTGGAGCCACTTCCAGGTATTTTCACTATCGACTTTGTTCTCTACTGCTGATAATGAAGCCTGAGACAATGCATCCTCCTGAACTGAATCAAGACCTTGGTTTCCTGTCCCATCACCAATGCTGATTTATCCACAACTTTTACCCCTCTGCATATTACACCTAATTTGATCATGGCTGCTATTGTCATTCACCCGCTATTGTCATTCGGCATCTGAAATCACTCCACTCTCCAAAATGTAAGTACAGATGGACTCACTGAAGAAGTGAGCTGTGACTCACAAAAGCTCCTACCCTGCCACAAATTGTGTTAGTCTTTAAGGTGCTCCTGGATTCTTCCTCTTTTATTTTGTTCTCCGTGTCTTTCAAATATTGCCCATGAAAGTGCTTTTCCTTCCAGTTGTCAAACTGAGTTTTGATTCCAGTATTTTAGCATAATAAGTCTGCATTGTACACTTCAGCAGG
>NW_015165260.1:362010-374043 GCF_001447785.1 Gekko japonicus
CAGCAGGAAGTCTTTCTTTGCTTTTCTTGGTGTAGTCATTCAGTGCTCTTTTTGTCTTCTTCCATGGTTTGCTTGGCTTTCAGGAGACCTCTTCCACCTAATTTTCTTGGTAAGTAAAGATGGCTAACATCACTCCTATGGTATAGTGTCATTATCTTGTGAGTTTTGTGATCTAGTGCTTCTAATTCTGCTTCTCCTGTCCATAGTGCCAGCTGTGTATCTTAGAACTGATACTGCCCATGTATTAATTGCCTTTACTGTGTTGCCTCCATTTAATTGTGTTCACAATAATATCTTTTTAACTCTTTGGTAATGCTCCTTCATTGTTTTGTTGTTGTTTTTTTAAAGCAAGGGTATGTTTGATGTTGTCAGCTTCCAAAACCCCCAAGATATTTGTAGTTTTCTTCAAAGCCCAGTGCTTTGATGTTGTTGTTGTTTGGTAGCTTGATTTCCTCTTGTTCAACGATCTTTCCTCTATTCAGTGCTAATGCTGCACATTTGTTGAGGCCAGATTCCATTGCTATATCTCTGCTGAATATTCAGACTGCATTTAGTAAAGAATCAATCACGGATGATGACGTTCTGTACATTTTTCAAGTCATGCATATACAATAAGTGTGGGATTTCTGGGCTTGTCTTTGAAAGCTGGTATCCAAGGCCTGACTCTGGAGGAGGATAATTCCTCCCCCTCCCCCTTCTCCTCCTCCCCCCAGGTTAAAACTTTGATGAGTGATGAGTGTTCAGCGAAAAGGAGACCCATGGGCAGGGGTCATTTCGTAGAAAAAGAGATGCAGGAGCTCATTAGCATAACTCATTAGCATAACTTATTTGCATATGTCACACCCCCTGACATCACCAGAAGTGTGTCAGAAGGCAACACCCACCACTCAGGCTCCACTGGACTGTTTTGGATTGCTAGCTATTTGGGGGGGGGGAACGTGCAGATGTGCCCTCGCAGAGGAGGGAGAGCTTGTACCTGAAGGCAGGCGGGGGGGGGGGGCTCTGCAACTAACCTGGCGGCTTCTTGCTCCTTGTGGCCAGACTGAGGGCTGCTGGGAGCAGGGGGTGGGGCTTGTTGCATGTGCCTGCCCCCTGGGCTCCTTACTGCCAGAGCACGCGCGCGTGTGGCGCCCGCGTCGCAACGGGGGGGGGGTGGCAGACAGGATGATGGCCAAGCTACCCCTGCCATGCAACTCAGATGATATGTTGAACAATGGTATAAAAGCCTTTTATGATGCTTCTGTAATGACGGGGGGGGGGGGGGGCAGAATCACACACACAAACACCTGCCACGTAAAGCCAGGACAGAGTTTTCATGGATGCTGTTTCCCAGGCCTGGTTCTATTCTTCCTGGCCTTGCCTCTCTGGCCACCACTACTTAGGGCTTTTTCCCTTGGGGGAGTCCATTCAGACCCCTCCCCCACCAACACTGGTGGTTTGCTCTGTGGCATGATGGGGGGAACTACCACTGAGGTCCATGCAGCTAGCATGTCGCAGTAAGACAGGGAAGCCCTGGGTTCAAATCGTCACTCAGCCATGAAGTTCAGTAGTTGGGCCCACATTCTCTCCCAACCTAATCTACCTCACAGTGATGTTGTGAACATACAGTAGAAAGGAACAAAAGAGAAAATAGACTGCCCTGAGTTCATTAGAGGGAAAACAGGTAGCAGGTGCATGATGCCACAGATAGCCACTCCCAGCCATAGGAGTTACTGCTGAACTAGATGGCCATGGCCTCTCTGCTGTGATGTTGGTCCTCCAGAGGATCTGGTCAGTCACTGTGTGAGACAGGATGCAGGACTGGATGGACCCTCCCTGGTCTGATCCAGCAGGGCTCTTCTGATGTTCTAATGAAGGCCTTGACCTCTCTGCCATGCTGTTGGCCCTCCAGGGGAACTGGCTGGCCACTGTGTGAGACAGGATGCTGGACTGGATGGACTATCCCTGGTCTGATCTAGCAGGGCTCTTCTGGTGTTCCTATGAAGGCGTTGGCTGCTATGCCCTGTTGTTGGCCTTCCAGGGGAACTGGTCAGCCACTGTGTGACACAGGATGCTGGTGATGGACCCTCACTGGTCTGATCCAGCAGGGCTCTTCTGGTGTTCTAATGAAGCCCTCGGCCTCTATACCCTGTTGTTGGCCCTCCAGGGGAACTGGTCAGTCACTGTGTGAGACAGGATGCTGGACTAGAGGGACCACTGGTCTGATCCAGCAGGGCCCTTCTGATGTTCTAATGAAGGCCTTGGCCTCTGTGCCCTGTTGTTGGCCCTCCAGAGGATCTGGCTGACCACTCTGTGAGATAGGATGATGGACTAGATGGACCACTGGTCTGATCCAGCAGGGCTCTTCTGATGTTCTCATGTTCTTATGAAATAAGGCAGTCATGGTAGAGCATCTTCTTGACATGCAAAAGGTCCCAGGTTCAATCCCTGGCATCTCCAGTTAAAAGATCTGTCTGTAGCTGATATGAAAGACCCGCTGCTAGTCTGAGTAGACAATACTGTTTTTCCAGGGTTCTGATTCAATACAAGACAGCTTCATGTATATGCTGAGAGCAACTTCAGAGCTCCCCACCCCAGCTGCAGGGCCTAGTGAAGGTCACGGCCCCTGGATGTCCTGCACCCAAACATTATCAGGTCGAGAAGCCTCCCAGCTTGCTCCAGTGTGGTGACAGGATTCCAACAGGTCTAAAGTTTGAAAAAATGGGCGGACAGGAGCTTGGGAGAGAAGAGAGAGATGTGGCTGCAGCAGCAGCCTCCACCAGAGGGCAATCACGTGAAGATAAAGCTCCAGGAGGAAACGGAACATTGTTCGCTTACAGGGCAAGAATAAGATATGCTACTATTTATATGACCAGATAATTGAAGATGTTATTTAACCCCTGAAGGGCAAATGTGATGGGGGGGGGGAGGCTGGATCACTGAGAGCCCCTATCAGATATCACAGCTGCCAGAGAGCTTCTGCAGCAGATGGATGCAATTCTGTTGTTGCGGTTTGCCAAACACAGTCCGGAAAGGGGGGGAGGGGGAGCATCTCCGTGCCATCAAAGCATTCATCGAGTTCAAGGCCACCTTGGACTGTGCTCCTGAGGGAATGCTGCATTCCTGAGACCTTCCAGGAGGCTGTGGCCCTGATGCCTCGAGCCCTTCCTTACCTTAGAGGATGCTTTCTTGCCCCATGTTGCAGCTTCTAAGGGCAGACAAGAAGAATGCCTCTACCCCATCATCTCTACCGTCTCTTTAAGAGTGTGTGGACCGTGTCAGCCAAGCACCATGCCTACACCTTGATGTAGCTGGGTCAGGGACGTGCAAGTGGAAGCAGTGGGGTTGGGGTTAGATGGTAGTTATGGAGGAGAAACCAGATATAAGAACATCAGAACATCAGAAGAATCCTGCTGGATCAGACCAGCAGTCCCTCTAGTCCAGCATCCTGTCTCACACAGGGGCCAGCCAGTTGCTCCGGAGGGCCAACAACAGGGCATTGAGGCCGAGGCCTTCCCCTGAGAAGAACATCAGAAGAGCCCTGCTGGATCAGACCAGTGAGGGTTCATCTAGTCCAGCCTCCTGTCTCACACAGTGGCCAGACAGGAGGGCCAACAACAGGACAGAGAGGCCGAGGCCTTCCCCTGAGAAGAACATCAGAAGAGCCCTGGTGGATCAGACTGGTGAAGGTCCATCTAGTCCAACATCCCATCTCACAAAGTGGTCAACCACTGCCTCCAGAGGGCCAACAACAGGTCAGAGAGGCCGAGGCCTTCCCCTGAGAAGAACATCAGAAGAGCCCTGGTGGATCAGACTGGTGAAGGTCCATCTAGTCCAACATCCCATCTCACAAAGTGGTCAACCACTGCCTCCAGAGGGCCAACAACAGGTCAGAGAGGCCGAGGCCTTCCCCTGAGAAGAACATCAGAAGAGCCCTGCTGGATCAGTCCAGTGGTCCATCTAGTCCAGCATCCTGTCTCAGGAAGTGGCCAACCAGTTCCTCTGGATGACCAACAAAAGGGCACAGAGGCCGAGGTCATCTCCTAATGTTGCCTCCCAGCACTAGGATTTAGAGATTGCCTGCCTCTGAACATGGAGCTTCCTTTTAGTCACCAAGACCAGTAGCCATTGATATGACCAGTCACCATGACCAGTAGCCACCAAATTGGGAGGATCAGTGAACACACTAGAAGATAGAGATAGAATTCAATGAGATATGAACACACTGGGAAAGTGGGCGGATGTGAACAAGATGCAATCTAACATGGATGAGTGAGGGTGGTCTGGCTGGGACATCTGTCACCCCATTGATCGCCACAGTTGATTTGGCTGGCTAAGCGGATGTCCTCTCTCTCCCTCACCGCTCCATGTGCATCCCTCCCAAAGGTCTACGCTCGGTCGAGGAGGATGACCATCCCAGATAGAAGGAGTGTACCATTCTTTGGTCAAGGGTATACGATAGATGTGCTTCCCTGCTAGAACAAGGATAAGTGCCGAGTTCTACATCTGGGTAACAAAAATGAGGAACACGCATACAGGATGGGGGATACACTTCTGGGTAGCAGTGCATGTGAACAAGATCTTGGGGTATGGGTGGACCGTAAGTTAAATATGGGCAGCCAGTGTGATGTGGCAACAAAAAAGGCTAATGCAATCTTGGGGTGTATCAACAGAGGGAAAACATCCAAATCGCAAGGTGTGATAGTCCCGCTGTACACTGCATGGGTCAGGCCTCACCTGGAGTCTTGTGTGCAGTTCTGGAGGCCTCCCTTCCAAAAGGATGTGGACAGAATGGAGCGGGTGCAAGAGGAGAGCGACGAGGAGGATCAGGGACATGGAGACCAAGAAGCTCTGTGAGGAAAGGCCGAGGGACTTCTTGGGAATGTTCAGTCTGGAGAAGAGGAAATTGAGGGGGGACAGGATGGCTCTCTTGAAGTATCTGAAGGGCTGTTGCTTAGAGGAGGGCAGGGAGTGGGAACGTATCAGCTGGATCTCAGGAAAAAAAGGTTTAGACAGTCAGAGTTGTGCCGCAGTGGGATCAGCTGCCTGGGGAGGTGCTGAACTCCCCCTCCCTGGCAGTATTCAAGCAGTGGCTGGAGAAACCCTTGTCAGGGATGCTCTGGGCTGATCCTGCATTGAGCAGGGGGCTGGACTAGATGGCCTGCAGGGACCCTCCCAACTCTGTGATTCTAAGAGCTGTGCTGAATCAGACCAAAGGTCCTTGAGGAGGAGCATTGCATTCCCACCATGGCTGACCAGCTGCTTCGAGGAAACCCACAAGCAGGACAACTGCTGCAGGATCCTCCTCTCGTGGGCCCCAGAGCAACTGATACAAAGAGGCACGCTGCTTATGGTACTGGAGGGAATAGATATCCATTATGACTAACAGCTGCTGATATCCCCATCCTCCATGAAGAAGAAGAAGAGAAGAGATTGGATTTACACCCCACCCTTCACTACCCAAAGGTGTCTCAGAGCGGCTTACAAACTCCTTTCCCTTCCCCTCCCCACAACAGACACCCCCTGTGAGGTAGGTGGGGCTGAGAGAGCTCTGACAGAAACTGCTCTTTTTCAAGAACAGCTCTGACAGAACTACAGCTTGCCCAAGGTCATCCAGCAGGTGCGAGTGGAGGAGGAGTGGGGAATCAAACCCGGTTCTCCCAGATTAGAATCCGCGCACTTCACCACGACACCAAACTGGCTCATGGATCTGTCCACTCCCCTTTTATAGCCTTCCAAGTTGGTGGCCATCACCGCATCCCGTGGCAGTGAGTTCCACAGTTCCACTGTGTGAAGAAGTACTCTGCCCTTTGTAAATGTATTGCATGCACTCTTGTGATGCAGCAAAGTGAACAAAAAGCCTGCCACGCTCTTCCTCGTGCATCGCTTGCTCGTGACAGTGCCAGTGGTCTGCTCAAGAAAGCGAGAGGAGGGGGGGAAGAGGCCAGACCCTTCTAGGCTGTGCTCTGGGGTCGACTCCCGTCTTCCCTGCCGCTCTCTGACTGTGACAAAAGACAAGAGTGGGACTTGGAGAAACATGTTTCTACCCCAGCGGGAAATAGCACAGGAAAAAAATGTTCGCTGGAAATTGTCACAAGGAAAACTTACTTCAGAGTTCTTTGTGATACTTAAAAAAGCTGTTCCTTTCAGTGGGAAAACAGGTCCCGAGGCCAAGTCCACAGTCTCCAGACTAGCGGCTTCAAAGGCTCTTTGCAGAAGAGAAGTCGGAACTGCCCAGAAAGCAGGCGTCCCGGAGCTGAATCTGTCTCCTGCCCCTCGTCTCTGTCCGTCAATCACTGGCCTTTCCACTTTAGTGTCTGGCGAATGTCCTCTTTGGATGCAGGCAGCTAATGGTCTAAAAAGAGCTAAAACTGAATTTCATATGCATGGAATTCGATGAATTTGAGGGCTGATCTTTGCAGTGTCGGTTTTTCCGGGCCCATTTGCAATTTGAATGGAAAATCTGGTCTCCATTCTTTCCCACTCCTAGCAGACGGCACCGGGCATTATGAACATTAACTCAATTCCTTATGGTTATGAAACAAGTAGAGGGTGGAAATAAAATGTTTCAAACTGTTTTGAATTTGGTCCTCTTACACCTCTCACCCTAGTTTCCCTTTTGGGCTGCCATTTGCCGATGCCGAGGCTTCACGAGACAGCTCACTGCTCTTCATCTGGGAAACACCAAGCTGCCCTAGAAATAGGGATGGGAGTCAGGGGTCCCATGGAATTACAGCTCTCTCTCCCCCCCCCTGACATGATCTGTGTAGCAAGGGTGTAGACTTTCCAATTTCCCGGGGGGGGGGGGCTGGGGCTCGACCAGAGGCATTGCTTTGCTAGGAGCAAGGGTGGCTCCCGGGGGAGGCTGAGTACCTTCCTGAAAATTTCGGCGGGGGCTCACGCCCCGCCGCCCCCACGAAGATTACGCCTATGCTGTGTAGGACTGGGAGACAAGGCCCAGGACACCTGTGTGGGAGTGGAAAGCAAACAGCCTACAATCCCCACAATGCTTAGCAATGGTTGTAACCAATTGGTGTCCAGGAATTGTATGAGGAGATTGTCACTTAACCTTTGTGGGCTGTGAAACGGTTCTTTTCTCTCACAGAGCTAAACGGGTGAAAATGCGTTGTTTTCTCTAACTGTTAAGCTGACAGGACAGTCTGGTCTGAGAGAAAGATCCCTCACTTGGGACAGGCCTGGTACAAAAGGCAGTGGGCCTTGAATAGTAACCAGTTAAGAGAAATAGGTAGCCGTGTTGGATTTGTTTCTTTTACCTTTAGATACTGTTATATATTTTAAGCACCTTGTCTTGTTTTCCTTGCCCCATTACCGTATTAATAAACCATTTGTTTCATGTTCTCTGCCGGGTCACCACGCCTATAGTTCTCAGCTTAAAAGGGGCAATTTTGGGTGGGCTTGGGAGGGTACTCTGGGCCAGAGTGGTGGCAGAGGAAGGTGGCAACCCACTAGGGGCCATGACACCCCCGGAGGAAATGGATGCTCTGCAGGATGGACTCTGCGGCATTGTACCCCATTGAGGTAACTGACCTCCTCAGGTGCCACCCTCCAAAATCTTCAGGAGTTTCCCCACCTGGATCTGTCCACCCAAGCCCTCCATCCCCCCCCCCCACTGGTGGTGAGGGGGGACCTGGCAACCCTACCCTGAAAACCCACAGCTGCCCAATTTAACCATGTGGGAAAAATGCCCTGTGGGGCTTGGTTTGGAAGGAGACTGCTCTTGTTGGAGGGCGGGAAGGGAAACAGCTTGATTTTTGTCTCCCCATACAAGAAGAAGTGCTTACACTTCCCTCCATAGAATTAGGAAGCTGAAGACTGGGGTTGGAATCTCGTAGAAGCACAAGGTTTAGCTTTGAAGTGCTTTGGGGCAATATACGGTGAAGACCACAAGTTGACAGCCATCACAAGCTTTCTTGGGCTCAGGGGAATGTCTGGGAGGCCCACCACCCTTCGCCTACTTTGAGGGAAGGAGCAGGGACTTTGCCCCCATAGTTTTCCTAGTGGAATCTTTCTCCCTATTCTTGAGGTGGGTCCCCCTCCGGGGGGGGGGGCTCATCTAAGCAGGGACTTCTGTGGGCACCACCCTGCAAATGGGTAAAGTGCCTTCTTCATCGCAGCCCCCACCCATTTTGGAATCTATTTATTTATTTGTTTACAACATTTATTAGCCTCCTTTCTTCCATGCAGTACTCAAGGCAGCTTCCGAACCGATCCCCACTCCACCTGTGTTCTGCCATGACACCTTTGCTCACCTGAGCGAGGCCTTCTGCAGGGGCCACCCAGCCACTGAGCGAGAGTTTTGTCTGTTTGTCTTCATCGAAAAACATTTACATCCCTCCTTTCCTCATGGTTCAAGGCGGCTTACAATGATAGTTTTTTAAAAAACACCTTTCCAGTTAGAACAATAATAAAATGACAAACTCCAAATCGTTCCCCAGCTGTGCCTTCTCCACAGTGGCTCCCATGCTCGTGGCACTTTGCAAGCTACGTAAAACAGAACGGAAGGGGAAGGAACTTTTATAGAGGAAATTTGGCTACTTCATAACAGATTGGCCCAGGAAAACAGACTGTGTTTTTACTGATGTAATTCCATGTTCTGCATTGCTTAACTTTTCACGTTTCATACTTATGCTTTGTTCAGACAACCGTTCCATTTCAATTTCCTAGTCCTATTACATTGTGATGGGATTCTTGTTTAAAGTAATTCAGCAGAGTATTAAAGAGACTGAGTCCATGGTGTGTTTAAAATATAAAAGTTTACTATAACCTAGCATGGGAAAAGGTACACAGGATATAAAATAACAAAGAGCTAAAATGACTACATCCTTACAGCTAAAAGGTAAAACTGGAATGGCATGGCGTCTTCTTCTCGGTCAGAACAAAAAACAGAAAGACAGGAAGAGAAACCATAAAATGCTAGTACTTGGCACCTTGGTTTCCAATCAGAGTAGCAAACTAGCTCCAAAGTTCCCGGGCATCCTGTTGTCTAAACAGATTGGTTACAAACAAACATGTGACTTAACAAACATCATTAACCCTGAAAATACTGAAGTGTTTTGACTTGTAACACCCAACACATCACTTATAAGTTGTTACCATCTTGTGGATTGCTCTGATTTGCATGGTGTCATCCCCCTTGAGTCTCAGCGAGAAAGGCAAACTATAAACAATGTAAATAAATCCATAAAATTTTGCTGCTTCCATGATCGGCAAAAAAGCCTCGATGAAAAAGAAGGATCCTTAACATGTTGTACCGCTATTGCATTCCTAAACTGCTCTTGCATTCCTGGGACTGAGTGGGTGGAGAGGAAAGAGGAAGTGGATGTTTGCGAAATCCACAAAGGGGATGGATGGCAACTGTAGATTTCTCCGTGATGGAGCTGCAGGGAACGTCATAGGGGCCTCTGGAGGATTAATGGAAACACCGTGTGACACAGAGCATTGGACTGGATGGGCCATTGGCCTGATCCAGCATGGCTTCTCTTGTGTTCTTATGTTCCTATCATGCGGCACGCACTTTCAGAGATTCCTGTCTTATTCACTCACTCACTCACTCACTCACTCACTCACTCACTCACTCACTCACATTTATAGCCCACCCTTCCCGCAAGCAGGCTCAGGGCAGGTAACAACATTTCATTTATACAAAACTAGGCCCATTGTGGAAAGAAATACAATGAGCTCTAGAAGGAAGCTCCAGGTGAGTGTCCCGGCTTTGGCTGGTGGGGTGGCAGAGGGAAGCAGAAAATAGAGAGAGGCAAGCCATGTTTCTTTCCTTCTGCGTAGCTATAAGGCAGGGCTGTCTCAAGTCATTTTGCTGCCCCAAGTGGGTAGTGTGGGAGGACAGCCTCATGGTAACAG
This sequence comes from Gekko japonicus, assembly GCF_001447785.1. Taxonomy (NCBI): domain Eukaryota; kingdom Metazoa; phylum Chordata; class Lepidosauria; order Squamata; family Gekkonidae; genus Gekko; species Gekko japonicus. Next base: position 371,869 of record NW_015165260.1, read on the forward strand.
GAGTGGTTCCCTCCACCCCTGATTTATGTTGATTTGGGGTTATGCAGTGGCAGCTAAGGTAGAGAAGCACCTCCTCCTATGCCATGTCTTCTGGGTTCTAAGGGTCTGGAAAGTGGTTCCATAGCCAGTTACAGGGTTAATAATATACTTTATTGTCATTGTACATAGTACAATGAAATTACCAACTCTGGGTTGGGAAATACGTGTAGATTTGAGGGGTAGAGCCTGGGGAGGGCAGGGTTTGGGGTGTGGCGGGACCTAAGCAGGGTATAATGCCATAGAGTCCACTGCCCAAAGCAGCCATTGTAATAGCTGGGGAATTTTCTGTCGGGGAAATGATGTGCTGTGGCTGGGGAACACGGTGATTTCTGGGAGATCTCCAGGCCCCACAGGGAGATTGGAACCTCCAGTGACCATTTAAGGGAAGATTGGGATATGCATTTTGGCAATTCCAGTGACCGTTTAAGGGGAAATTGGGATATGTATTTTACCTCAGGACACATTCAATGACTCCCAACAGCAACAACAAACTGTTTAGAATGTTAGAGGCAAAGGCCAATGGGGCCACATATGCAAATGACCTCTGTGTTCCGACTGGCTATTGGGGGGAGAGGAACAGCAAACTGTTTAGAATATTGGAGGCGAGATAGGGAGTGGATAGGGAGACCCTCTGAGTGACAGATCAGGGAGCCAACTGATTTGGGAGCATGTGGAATGTTCAGGAGAGTCCATGACCAAAACAGAATTATTATATATAGAGACATATTAGTTCACAGACAAAATAGATTAGTTAATACAATAAAAATTAAAATTTAAAACTCCCTCCTGGCATTTTTCACACATCAGCTGTACATGCTGAATGATGCCCATGTCTTTCTGGGAAGGACCAAATCGGAACAAAGAGGGTAAGGTTTAGTTTGTGCCAAAGTGGTCGCTCCAGTGGTTCTGCCATCATTCCGTTCCCATTCCCCACCGTTCTGCTGGCTTCTACAGACTGGGCACAGGTCAAGGTTGCATGTCTGGTATTCAGCTCTGCATCCTATCACACACACACACACACACACACACCCCGGATGGAAAGTTTGGCTTTGGGGACTTGAATACAGACCCTTCTCTTTATCACATTCCTGAACAGGGCAGAGTTTTTAAACTATCCTCACCTGGAATCAGAGAGCTTCAGAGACACCCAAGGGGCTCAGCCACGCTCAGCCTCCCTGGACAGAATTTCACAGGTTAAAGTATTTATTTATTTATTTATTTATTTAAGATTTATACCCCGCCCTCCCCGCAGAGCGGGCTCAGGGCGGCTTAAAAGGGGAAAACCCATATAGAACAGATAAAAGCAATAAAACATTAATGACAATTAATAAAAATTATACTCAATTTAACAAGATGGTCTCTGGATGGTTCTCCAGGGTGATGTTATCCTATAGCTCAACCAGGTAAATCCAGTGGCCACGCAGAAATTGTGGCAGATCTTCCTTCACTTGTAGAGATTCACTTGTTGCACCCCAATTTTACAGCAAGAATCACTGAGCCTCTCCTACCACTATTATTACCTGGGAGCAGTAAAATGCACTCTCTCTTGCTTCTTATATTTGTTGAAATTTTTGACAAGTGGTTTGGTTCTCTGCTTTTCACTGTTGCTTCCCCCCCAAAAAAAATTTGCTGGCATTATGTAAATGCGGTTATAAGGTTATGCGAAATTACACAGTACTTACATGTGCATTACACCTCATTTATAGGTGGCATAGATGCCTTTAAACTGAAACTCATCTGACTCGTTAGCCTTTCCGCACAGGAAAATTGTTCCAACCCCTTAATCATCTTGGTTGCCCTCTTCTGTACTATTTTTCATCTCTATACATTTAAAGGGGGTGTTAAATAGTGGATTCCATGGGTGAACAGACTCCCAGTCTAGTGATCAGCTCTACTTTATTCAGTGATTTCAGCAAGAAGAAGACTGCAGACCGGAGCCTCAGCTCGGTTATATCGCCTGCAATGGCCACACCCCAAACACACCCCATTCCCAACGACAGGCTATCTACAAAACTTTACATCTTAATTGATTACTGCCAGAATCCTGCTGGTCTACTGTTATTTGGCTCCAAGCTCTCCCTGTCTCTGGCAGCACAGTCCTGCAGTGTTTCAGTCCCAATACATAACAGGGGGATT
>NW_015165260.1:374460-387604 GCF_001447785.1 Gekko japonicus
TCAGTTTCATGGAGGAATGCCGGTGAAAGGGAAGCCGCCTGCTGGAAGGAAGTCCCTGGGGAGAGACCGTTTCCACCGCGAGTCAAGCTTTTACCATCTGCTCTTCTTCTCCTCGTCCATGTAGATGACAAGGAGACTTTTCCTAGTAGATCCCTGTGATGGTGGTGGTCTTCCTCATATTGTAAGGAGCCTTGAGTGGACAAAAGGGGGATAAAAGTACCCAGGTAAACACACAAAGGGCCATGAGCCAGTTACTACAGGTGGCCACCATATTCTGAGGACACCAATGAGTGTCAGTGTCAGGACGCAATGTTATAGGAGGTCTTGGCCCCTGTTCCTGGTTTGCTGACCCTCCAGGATGGTGGACTAGAAGGACTGCTAGAAGGTTGAATCAGGCAGGGCACCTCTTAGACTCCTACGTACAGACTGAGGAGGGGGGAATGAGCCTGACTTTGGGGGATGACTAACCAGACACCTAGAGTTGGAAAACCCCAGGCAGGGCCTGGAGGTCTCCTGGAATTAGACCTCATCCCCAGACTGCATAGATCAGTATCCCCTGGAGAAAGCAGCGCCTTCAGAGGGTGGACTCTATAGCCTTATACGTCTCTGAGGTCCCTCCCCTCCCCAAACTCTACTGTTCCCAGGCCCCACCCCCAGGTCTCTAGGAATGCCCCAGCCTGGGGCTGGCAACTCTACCATCTCACATGGGCACAATGGATACAAGGCATCCATCCCCCCATAGGTAAATATATGGATTCTGATTTAGCAGTTTCAAAGTTTCCAGACCAGAATGAAGCCTTGATTATAGTTACCAAGTCCCACTTGGGACATTCCTGGAAATTTGGGGTGGAGACTGGGGGCAGAATCATAGAGTTGGAAGGGACCTCCAGGGTCATCGAGTCCAACCCCTTGCACAAGGCATGGAATCCACAAAGGGTGGGGCTTAGGGAGAGGAGGGATCTCGGCAGGGTGTACTGCCATACAGTCCATCCCCCCCAAAGCAGCCATTTTCTCCAGTGCAACTGAGATTTGTGGTCTGGGGAACAGTTGTACTTCTGGGAGATCTCCAGTAGGTATGAGGACAAACTGGCTGATGAACTGAAGCTTGTAATGAATTTTAGCCAGTTTGTGGTTCATAAAATGATGTTCCTAAGCTGAAGAGTTGCCACAAACTTCCACACATTTTGATGCTCCAAGCCATTTAAAGTCCTGCTTTCTGCTCTTCACGAAAAGTAGTTCACTGGTGAGGAGCTCAGCTGTTTGGTTGAAATGGCTCTGAGCCACTTAACCCCCTGCTTTCCGCTTGCTGTTAAAAGCCACAGTGAGCAGAAAGCAGGGGGTGAAATAGCTAGGAGGCATTTTAGCCCCTGCTTTCTGTTCCCCGCCACTTTTGGGGTGAGCAGAAAGCAGCGGGTTAAATGGCTCACGAGCTGATACAAACTGGTTCAGTTTGCGAACCGATGTATCTGTTTGTGGTTCAGCCACGAACCATGAACTGAACCACAAAAAATGTGGTTTGTGGCCATCCCTAATCTCCAGCCCCCACTTGGAGGTTGGGAACACTACTTGATGAGCACTTTCCAGGTGTTCAAGGAGGCCACCCCCAGCTTCCCTGTTCACATACCAACTAGGCTAAAAACAAAAACAAACTCTTTAATGTCAAGTCCATCCTGGAGAGTCTCCCTAAAGGTTGCAAAGAGCGAGTCACAAGGAAATCCTTATGCTTTCAACAAGGCATTTGCATCCGTCCCCAGGTAGACCTCTTCATCTGAAGAATTCAGCTGACAGAATAAATCTCTCGCCACTTCTTTCTTCCTGAATGGAGTAGCAAGTGAGAAAATAAATTGTCTGTTTAAAAGTGAGAGCGGCACTTCGAGCAGCAATTGCCTCAGAAATGAATCTTCGTGTTCAATTAGGAAGTCGGAATCTGAGCAGAATGAAGGGTGGCGCTCGCCTAGCCGGGAATCCAACATGGCTTCCCTCCCGGAAAAGAAGGTGAGCGGGCCATAAAAGCCAGCCTGGGCCCCGTGGAAGGATGCAGTGTTCATTTCAGTGTCCCCTCTAGGCTGTGCAAGTGACTGGCCACTCATGAACACAGGAAGCCCCGCTCAGCAGCAGTCGGGAGCCCCGCAGGGTCTTGCCCTGCCCAAGGCCCCTTTTAAGATTACAGCAGTTCTATTCTGGTCAGGATGTGAACTGCTCTGCTCAGCAGGGCCCTCCAAGAGAAGGCGCTCTACACTCCTCCCCTGGCAAACTGCTCCGCAGAACAGGGTCACTATGGAACACGCAGCAGCTCCAAGAACAGACAAAGGAACCCTCCCACCCCACCCCAAAGATGGCACTTTGACTGACCTCCGTTTTCATGTAGGCATATATTGGAAGAGGTGGTCCTTCAAGTATGTGGGCCACAGGTTGTGATAGCGAGGCCTGCCTCCAGGTGGGGCCCGGGTTTTCCCTGGAATTACAGCTCTTCTCCAGGCAACAGAGATCAGTTCCCCTGGAGGAAATGGATGCTTTGGAGGGTGGGTTCTCTGGCATTGTACCCCACTGAGGCTCCATCCCCACATCTCCAGGAATTTCCCAACCTGAATCTGGCAACCCTACCCCACATCCCCCTCTGGAGGCCAGGGGGGACTTGGCAATCCTAAATAATGAAGGCCTTCATAGGATAAAACCGCCACCTTGAACAAACTGGAAGCCAGTAGAGTTGTCAGGAAAGCCACATGATGCCCCCCCCCACACACACATGTTGCTGCATTCTTCACCAGCTGTGTTTTCTGATTTATCTTCAGGTGCGGCCCCACACTGGCTGTGTTACAATGATCTAATCTGGAGGTTACAGAAGCATGTGTCAGGGTGTCCTGGCTGAAGGAGTGAAGAGCCTTCTTCCAGACCAGACCCTTAATGGCAAGTGAAAAGCCCGCAACTTAGGGAGCTGGTCCACCCCCACCTCCAGGGCAAAGCTGCTGAGGAGGACTGGGGAGTATTCCCCACCAGCACAACGAAGGAGCTGGGTATGCTTAGCCTGGAGAGGAGATGGCTGAGAGGGGATATGATCACCATCTTCAAGTACCTGAAGGGCTGTCATCTAGTGGATGCGGCGGAGTTGTTTTCTGTTGCCCCAGAAGGGTCAGACCAGAACCAATGGTTTGAAATTAAATCGGACATTTTTTTGGCTAAACATTAGGAAGAGCTTCCTGACAGTCAGAGCGTTTCCTCAGTGGAACAGGCTTCCTCGGGAAGTGGTGGGCTCTCCTCCTCTGGAGGTTTTCAAACAGAGGCTAGATGGCCATCGGACAGCAATGCAGATTCTGTGAACTTAGGCAGATCACGAGAGGGAGGGCAGGGAGGGTTGCATCAGTGCTTGGTTCTTGTGGCCACCTTGGGCCGAGAGGTAAGGCGGGATATAAATGTTCAATAACCAAACAAATCCATCCCATCTAGGAAGACAGTTGTTCACCTTCTTAGAAACTGTACCTTTGTATGCTGGTGTTTCCTGGTTATTAGAATGTATGCTAGTTAAACAAACACCTTCTCTTAAAGCAGGGGTGTCAAACATATGGCCCAGGGGCCGGGGCCGGCCCATCCACAGCTCTTATGCGACCTGTGAGCAACTAGTGCAAGGGAGGGAACAGGAGACTCCTGCTGGGGGGAGAGCCACTCCGACTGTGGCTTCAGCATGGCGGAACAACCTCATCTGCAGCAGTCAAGCAGCGTGGGCGCATCTGCCCAGTGCTGCACGGCTGGCTCTCCAGTTTGCCCAGTATAGGTTTTCCTTTGTAACTGAGAGTCCCCATGGGCTGGGAGGGGGGTCCCAGCCCATGGGGACTCGCAGAGGATTAAACAACTCAGAGTTTAGCAGCGGCTGTCCTTTATATATTTTATATCTCCCGTACCCAGCATTATGTTTTATGGCATGCATGGCCCAGCCCACCATGGTAACATTTATGTCAGATCCGGCCCTCGTAATGAATGAGTTCGACAGCTCTGTCTTAAAGGGTGTAGATCAAGATGAGTAATGCTAATATATAGGACAGATGGACTCCCATTCGAGCTGTATCTGCAGAGGTGAGCCGTGACTCATACCAGCTCCTCCCCTGCCGCAAAGTTTGCTAGTCTTTAAGGTGCTCCTGGACTCTGAGAACGATTTCACAGAAGAGCTGTGCCGCGGTCACGCCTCCCTTCGCCCCGCTTCTATTGTTCAATTTCCCACTCGAAGCTGCGTGGCTGCATTTTGACCCGCGGCTTCGCCCGATTTTCCCCGCGGTTTTGTGATCCCCAAAAAACAGGACCACGAAACCGTGGGGGAAATCGGGCAAGGCGCAGCTCTTGTGTGAAATCGGTCTGACTCTTTTCTGCTCTTAAAGGGTGTGTTATTGTTTTATGTATAAACGTAAGTTATTTGATACGTTGTCGAAGACTTTCACGGACGGACTTCACTAGTTGTTGTAGATTTTCCGGGCTGTATAGCTGTGGTCTTTGCATTGTAGGACCTGACGTTTCACCAACAGCTGTGACTGGCATCCTCAGAGGTATAACACAGAAAGATGGAGTACTCTCTGTGTCAAGGTGCCTACCATTTTTCTGGAATCCATTAGAAGCTTAGCAGCATATTTGAGATCAGCGTCCTTTCTGAATGTATTATCTTTCATGACTTTTTGTAAAGCACTTTATGAGCAAGAAAGCTTTTGTACTACGCTAATATTTCCTGAGGAAGATCCAATTTTGAAATGTTATATAATCCGGAGACGATGCTGATGATGTATTTTTACACTGGGATTTTCTTATGATTTGAAGGAATTTGTTTATTGTGTTGTAGTGCTTGTTAACCATAATATACAGAAAGCATTTTCTCTGCAAGTCTTGTTGACTGCTTGATCTGTGGGTCAGACTCTCATGACTGTTTTCTTGACATTTGTTCTCTGATTAGGTCGTGATTGTTCACACTTGTCTTGTATCCTCAGAGGTATAACACAGAAAGATGGAGTACTCTCCGTGTCAAGGTGCCTACCATTTTTCTTCTCACCTTGACACAGGGAGTACTCCATCTTTCTGTGTTATACCTCTGAGGATGTCAGTCACAGCTGCTGGCGAAACGTCAGGTCCGACAAAGCCAAGACCACGGCCATACAGCCCGGAAAATCTACAACAACTAAAGTAAGTTATTTGGTTTCTTTTTTATGATTGATTTGTTGTAATATTGGAAGTTGTATTGAAATATTTATAATGAAGTATTAAGGGGAGGAAAGGGGTGTGTGAGACTGCGCAGGGATCCTTATCCCACCAGCTAGAGGCAGCCTGGGCAAGCTGCAGAATCCCCCCCTGGTAGGTGGCCCAAGGCAGCTAGAGACATTTGGGGAGACTGGAAATCTTTGGGTGGTGGCCGAACGCATACCCCAAAGTCTCAGGCAGGGTCTGAGGGGAGAAGGGGGGAGGGAGGAATCCCACGAGGTGGTTGGTGTGCCTCATGAACTCACATCTTTTAGTAACACAGTTCTCTTGCTGTCTTAGTGGGAGTGATGGGGGGGTTGGAGGGCAATGCTCCCTCTAAGCTGTGGAGTCTTGTGAGCAAAAATTCTACCTTGTGAGCTACTGGCACTAAAGTTGTGAGTGAGCGATTTGGCTACTGCATAAATCAGTTTGCTCTCCCTGAGCTAAGACAACAGCGTGCTAAGACAACAACGTGTGAGCCGGAGGCTAAAAAACTGGGAGCTGGCTCACACTAACTTGGCTTAGAGGGAACACTGGTGGAGAGTGGGAGACCCTGGGCGATTTGATAGTCCCACACGCAGAGGGTCTTCAGAGTGCATGGGTCCCTGACATTACATTTTGCCTGGCCTTCTGGCGCCTGATGAAGGCACGTGATCCCCTTTGTGCCCGGCGTCACTGCTTTGGGTGATGAGTTTTGGGGCAAGGGAGAGTGCTGAAGCTCCCAGGTTCTGGTGGTCCCCCCGGGCCTCATCAGAGGAAGACAAGGAATACTTGAGCACACGGAGCTGCCTTCTCTTGAGTCCATCACGATCGGTTCTCTGGTGGGGAAGTGGCTCTTAAAGGTCTCCGGCAGAGGTCCTTCACATCACTTCATACACAATCTTTTAAAGTGAAGGAGCCAGAGACTGAACTGGGACCTTCCGCGTGCAAAGCAGATGCTCTGCCCCTGGGCCCGAAATAAAGCCGCCTTCTTCTTTGGCCCACCAAGGTCAGCAGTGGCTAATCTGGCTGCAAACAGCTCTTGGGGGGGGGGGAATCTCAGGTGATGGTCTTTCACATTGCCCAGGACTTGACCCTTTTACAGACCGTGGCTGGTTGGCTTTGGCTGAGCTGGTTGAAGCTGAACCTGGCGAAGATGGCGGTCCTGTGCCTGAGCCGTGGCGGTTCAGGGTTGGGGGTCCCTCTCCCGGTCTTCGATGGGGCACCTCTCATTCCAGCATCAGAGGTTAGGAGTCTGGGGGTGCTCCTGGATGCCTCTTTGACAATGGAGGTCCAGGTAGCGGCCACGGCTGTTCCTGCGGGCAGCAGAGGAGAGGACTCGCAATCATGGGTTTAAATTAAGGGCGGGGAGGTACCAGCTGGATCTTAGGAAAAACTTTTTGACAGTCAGAGTTGTGCCGCAGTGGGATCAGCTGCCTGGGGAGGTGGTGGTGCGCTCCCCCTCCCTGGCAGTCTTTCAGCAGCAAAGAGTCCATAAAGATATGTTGCAAAATCATTTACCGCAGTAATTCTGTAGAAAATTCTCTTCTATTATCGCTCACACACTAACGAATGCTGCACAATGTAAACGATTCATTTCACGAATTACATTGCGCAGCATTCATTAGCGTGTGAGCAATAATAGAAGAGAATTCTCTACAGAATTACTATAGGAAATTATTTTGCAACATATTTTTATTGACTCTTCGTTATTTTTGTCATGGATGTTGTTGCTGGATTTCCACTTCCTCCCGGGAGCTCTCATTTTTGGCTTCCAGTCTTTAAGCAGCAGCCGAATAGACACTTGTCAGGGATGCTCTCGGCTGGTCCTGCACCGAGCAGGGGGCTGGACTAGATGGCCTCTGTGGAACCTTCCAAATCTGTGTGATTCTATGGATTCTATGAAATACTGTGGGAAGGAGGTACGGGGAGAATGAGGTGTTCCTCACAAGGCCTTGTGGATTCCCAACCTCACAATTGGGCCCAGCCCAGCAGCCAGCACCACACAACTGTCCCATAGAAAAGGAGGGAAACCTGAAGATATGTATGTGTGTGTGTGGAAGGGTAAAGGTAGGTTGGCTGGTGGCTGCAGAAGAGAAGGAATCAGGAAAAGGAGAGAGGCTATGGGCCCTTTCTGGAAAGGGAAAGTGGAAATAATGAGCTCCCGGAGGAGATCTGAGCCCTGCAGGATCTTGCACAGTCCCACAGGGCCTGCAAGACGGAGCTCTTCCGCCAGGCTTTTGAGTAGGAGCCGCCGCCACTACTGTTCCATCAATGCACTGTCGCCGAAAATTGGCAGAGATACCATCAGGGTGCAATCAGGCCCTGGGAAGAAGACTGGCTATCTGCCACTTTGGAACTTATGTCGTTGGTCCGGATCCACCCTACCGGAACACATCTTGGAACTGGGAACATCAGAGCACCAGCACTTTGTTGTACTATTGATATGTTTGTATCTTGTTTTAATTATGGCTTTTGCCTCAATTGTTAGCCACCCTGAGCCTTAGGGGAGGGCGGGATAGAAATTGAACTATAAATAAATATAAATAAATAAATACCGTGAGAGTGTAAAATGAGATGCCCTCTGCAAGTCCTTGTAGATCCCCTGCATGCGTGTGTGCGTGTGCAGTACATCATTAAGCAGTATCACATATAATATCCGTATCAGGTCGAATGCTGCGTTAATGATGCTCAAAGAATGTGGCGCCACGGGCCTATTTCCTCAGAAGCATTTGGTGCCAGGAAAAGACAGCAGACCAGCCGTAATCACGGGGTTTGATTCTGACAAGGAGAAGCTCAGTTGAAACAAGCAGTTTGGGGCTGAGGCAGCAGGAAAGAGGAATCGAAAATCCTCCACCACCACCCCCGGAGAATGTCCCGGTGCCCTTGCAGTGCCGTGAGGGTGAGGAGGCCCAGGGCAAGCTGCTAGGGCTGCCAGGTCCACCACCACCACCCGGCCACCAGAGGGGGTTGGGGGGTCGGGGCACCAGATCTAGGCCGGGAGAATCCGGGAGATCCGGGGATGGAGCCTGGGGAGGACGAGAAACTTAGTGGGGTGCAATGCCACGGAGCCCACCCTCCAAAGCACCCATTTCCTCCAGGGGAATTGATCTCTGAAGTCTGGAGATGAGCTGCGATTCTGAGGGATCCCCAGGCCCCACCTGGAGGCTGGCATCCCGACAAGCTGCCGTTTGTGGATGCTGTTTGGGTTTCAAGGAGTTGCCTTCCTGACTGGGGGACATTTCCAATCCCTGTCTCAAAGCCGCCCTTTGGGGGAAAGGGCCACCTGGAAGGGCTGCTCTAGGCAAGGACGGGGACCTAAGCTGGAACCAGGGTTCCCTCTAAGCTGAGTTAGAGAGTGAGCTAGCTCAAAGTCTTTTAGCCTCCAGCTCACACATGTTTGTCTCCGCTCAGGAAGGAGGGCTCCGGAGCAAACTAATTGATGCAGCAGCCAGATCACTTGCTCACAACTTTCATGCCAGTCACTCACAAAGTAGAAGTTTTGCTCTCAGGACTCCACAGCTTAGAGGGAGCCTTGGTTGGAACCTCTTGCGACAGAATGGAGACCCCCTCCTGCAATGCTCCCTCTAAGCCGTGGAGTCTTGTGAGCAGAAATCCTACTTTGTGAGCTCCTGGCCTTAAAGTTGTGAGCGAGCGATTGGGCTGCTGCATGAATTAGTCTGCTCTGGAGCACCATCCTGCCTGAGCGAAGGCAAAAATGTGTGAGTCGGAGGCTAAAAAACTGAGAGCTAGCTCACATGAACTCAGCTTAGAGGGAACACTGCTTTGGTTTGCTTCCCCTTTCCGGTGTGGGGTTGGTCCCAGGAATGCAGGTCCGCTGCTGATGTTTTCAGCCCAGCGATGGCGGCTGCATGAGCAGCCTTAGGGCTGGGGCGCCTGAGAAGCCGGCTGTAGGTCCCCAGCACCAGGCCTGATGAGACGCTTGCCAATCTCCAGGGGGCGCTTGCAGATCTCCTGCTATCATTATTTATTTATTTTATTTATAGTCCAATTTATATCCCGCCCTACCCCGCCAAAGGGGGCTCAGGGTGGCTCACACAAATAAAACACAGATTAACAATCAAACCATTAAAACGGTCTGTTAAAACAATACCATATTGCATGTTCAGTGCTTGCGATGTGATTCCAGTATCACAGCAATGGCGGTGCTGCGTGACTGCATGGTGTTCATTTCCAGCGCTGATCTCACTCGACGCACACAGGCTGTCGATAGTTCGCCAGGAACCAGGCTATACAGTTGTTACTAGTGACAGTTATGAGCGATGGTAACTAGTGATGGTGGCGGCTCCTAATTGAAAGCCTGACGGAAGAGCTCCGTCTTGCGGGCCCTGCGGATCTGTAAAAGGTCCCGCAGGACCCTGATCTCCTCCGGGAGCTCATCCCACCAGTACGGAGCCGCCACCGAAAAAGCCCTGGCCCTGGTTACAGCCAGCCTGCTGTCCTTAGGGCCTGGGAGGGTGAATCGATTTTGATTCCCTGACCGTAGTGCTCTCTGGGGCAGTGTTCCCTCTAAGCTGAGTTAGGGTGAGCTAGCGCAAAGTTTTTTAGCCTTCAGCTCACACGTTTTTGTCTTCGCTCAGAAAGGATGGCTCCAGAACAAATTAATTTATGCAGTAGCCAAATTGCTCACTCACAAATTTAATGCCAGCAGCTTGCAAAGTAGAATTTTTGCTCACAAGACTCCACAGTTTAGAGGGAACATTGCTCTGGGGTATATATGGGGTATTATCTCCAGGCATTTCCGAAACCAGAGCTGGCATCCTGATGTGGCAAATGTCACAGAGTCCTTCTGTCATATCCTGAGTGCCTGAAGAGCAGAGCTGTCCTGATAGCAGAGAGCTGTCAAAATTCTTTTTTGGGGGGGGGGCTCCTGGGCCACGGATTAAAGCCGGCAGTTCAGCTCTCCAGGTGAGCGGCTGTCTCAAAGCTGCAGGAGCTCCAGAGCTTCTGATCTGCGGAAATGTTCCCCGTCAAATCCAACAACCTGTGCTCACTTGCAAAAGCCACATTTATAGCCTCCTCATTTGAATTTCCGTACTGCCCTGACAGCTTCGAATAGAGATGTGTGATGAAAGAAACGCGACACAGGCCAGTTCCGGAGAATGCCAGAAGCCGTAGGGGTGTGTGTGTCTGTGTAACAGGGCTAGCTGAATTCAGCTCCATTGGCGAAATATTGGGGGACAGCTTCAAATAGAGATGTGCGATGAAAGAAACGCGACACAGGCCAGTTCCGGAGAAAGCCAGAAGTCGTAGGGGTGTGTTTGTGTAAAACAGGGCTAGCTGAATTCAGCTTCACTGGCGAAATATTGGGGGAAACCCTCTTAGAAGAGAAGAAGAAGAGGAAGAGGAAGAGGAAGAAGAAGAAGAAGAGGAGGAGGAGGAGGAGGAGGAGGAGGTTGGATTCATACTCGGCCCTTCACTACCCAGAGGAGTCTCAGAGCGGCTTACAATCTCCTTTCCCTTCCCCTCCCCACAACAGACACCCTGTGAGGTAGGTGGGGCTGAGAGAGCTCTTTTAATGATTGCTCTTTTTCAAGGACAGCTCTTGTGAGAACTATGGCTTGCCCAAGGTCACCCAGCAGCTGCACGTGAAGGAGTGGGGAATCAAACCCGGTTCTCCCAGATTAGAGTCCGCGCAGTCACCCACTACACCAAACTGTCTCTCTTTTACTGGTGTGAAGAGCACAAGCTGAACTTGACTTTGGTGACGGATGGACTTATCATGTGCACTCTTATCATGTGCTTTGTAGTTTTTGCTCTGACTTTGTTAATAACGCAATATCGCAAGAAGACCGTTTCAGAGGGTAGCCTTGTTAGGTCCGGGCTCAGAAATGCTGGGAGATTTGAAGGCGGAGCCTGGGGATGGTGAGGTTTAGGACGGGGAGGGGCCTTCCAGAGCAGGCAGGATGTTATGTACATAAACCGCCACCAGGGGTCCGCAGCTAAGCAGGAGCTTGGTCCCCAAACACAAAGGGGACCTAGGATCCTAGTCCACCGGGAGTCCACCAATAGCACCCTTGGCGGGAGATTCAAAACCTCCAATAGGGACAGAGGTGTGCTGGGTGGAGTGTATAGAGTTGGCCTTGCAGGGCCGTTTTGTATGTCTTGTTGTGAAGTACAATAAATGCGTCTGAATGCATGCCGGAGTCTGAGTTCTCCATGCATCGAACCCAGGACGTTTCACAGGAGAAGTGGAATAAATGGTTTAAATAAACAAACAAGAACAAAAAGACTTAATGTCAAGGTTTCAGTTTCACTTCTCTCTGTTTTGCTTCACTGCTCACTTTGCCATGGTTTAGGGGGGGAGGGAATTCCTGAGGGGAGTGGGTGTGGGTTGAGCACTTGCCTGTAGTAGCTATAATTATTTCTTAAGTTGCACCCCTCGGCCTGTTCTCATGGGACTCAGCCTTGGAGACTCTTTCACTAGGCTGGAGTAGATAAGGCACCATATATCTGTCAGGGTTGTCACAGAAACGCTAGTGGCCGAATGCTGACGTATGCATGGGGTGAGGGGGTGCATTAGGTTTTACCTATAACCCCTGAATTTTGTGCGCTTTCTTTAGTCGTCACAAAGAACCAGTTCCTACAAGTAAGTGTATCTCTAGTAAAGCATCACTGCCAAAAGTGTTGTGGAGAGTGTTTTAACTGAGCATCTGACACTTACGTAGTCTAAAGGGTAAGTTGAAATTCTGGGATCTCCAGCCCCCACCTGGAGGCTGGCACCCTGATGTCATGTGGCTGTGCTGTAGAACCGAGAGAATTGCGCCCAGGAGTGTCTCACGAAGGGAGCTTTGACACTGCAAAGCCGATCTCCCACCCACACCCCCAATTTTCTTGGTCTCTAAGGTGCTGCTGGGCTTGGATCTCGCTACAGTTCCCCAAGCAAAAGCATAAATTAAAAAAAGAATCCATACGAGTCGCATGCAGGTTTTGCCTCCCATCAGCAGCTCATCAAGAAGAGCGGCCTCCCGTCAGCACACCGCCTGCCTGGATCCCATGCTGAGGGCTCCAGCGTGGCCACTGGGAAGCAGCCCAGCTCTGACGCGCCACCCCTCACTGGTTTGCCCAGGGCTTCCCGGATGGAGGGGACCGCAGGCGGAGAGGGAGGGAAGTGGCCCTGCGGCCAGGGCTGTGCCAGTCTCGTGCTGCCCAAGGCCACGGGTGGCGAGCCTCAGACACGGGATGGTCTTAGCCTCAAATGAACAACGGGGAGGCCCAAGCTTCCACGGAAGAAATCCTAGCTGCTTTTTCGCTAGAATGCTGGAACACTCTTGACATGCTCAGAGACATGCTCTTTATTTTTACTGGCATTGAAAAGTCCTCTTGGGACTCAGTCCTGGTGGACTTGGAGGGGAAGCGGTGGATCCAGGAACGACAGCCCAGCCAGTGACATCGCTTTGGGTTCTTTAAGGAAACCCTTCCTGCTAAGCCGGCTTCCAAGGACCAGGGGTCAGCCGATGCCCTGAACGGAGTGGCACCTCACCTGGATGGCCCAGGCGAGCCTGATCTCATCAGCCCTCGGAAGCTAAGCAGGGTCAGCCCTGGTTAGTACCTGGAGGGGAGGCCATTGAGGATGTCCCGAGTCACAACACAGAGGCAGGCAAGGGCAGGCCATACCTCTGTTGGCCTCATGCTGTGACCTGGACGTCTCAGGGCAGCCCAGTCGCATCAGATTCCAGAAGCCAAACGGGGTCCACCCTGGTCAGTATTTGGACGGGAGACCACCAAGGAGGTCCTCCAAGAAGCCTGGAGAGGAGACGTTTGAGAGGGGATATGACAAGCAACCAACTACTTGAAGGGCTGTCCTCTAGAGGGTGGGGCGGAGTTGTTTTCCGTTGCCCCAAAAGGTCGGACCAGAACCAACGGGTTGAAATTTAATCAGAGGAGTTTTCGGCTAAACATGAGGAAGAACTTCCGGACAGTCAGAGCGGTT
>NW_015165260.1:387752-402417 GCF_001447785.1 Gekko japonicus
TTTTTATTTATTTAATTTTATTTAACTTTAGACTTTATATCCCGCTCGAACCCCATTTCTCAGGGGGTCTCTGAGCGGCTTACATATGGTGCTAGTCACACAAATTACCCTAACTATGGCCACAGAGTTTATGGGGGTGGGGTTTTCCTACCGGCACCCCTGTGGTGGTGGGTTGACATGCTCACTCTTGGCTCGGCGCTACACTTCGTTCCCGGCGGGCTCCATTTCGATCCGGCGGCAGTTCTTCCTTCGGTCGCACGATTCACACCTTCCTCTGGTTCCAGCAACGTCCTTCCGGCTCCGCTTTATGCCAGTGTCCAACGTCATCATGCGCCCGTCTCGCCGGCAGCCGCTCAGATGTCTCCTCCTTTCTGGCCAGCAGGGATCGCTCCCGTCGCCGCCGCCCCGCTGCGCCACGCCACCTCTGATCTCCGGGCCGATGTTTCGTTGCCGCTGCCGCCGTCGTTGTCCACCACACTAGGCAGGGTGCCCCCCACCCTACTAAGGGTGGGTACCCATTTATCTACTTGCAACTAATTGCTTTCGAACCACTGGGTGGGCGTGGAACAGCGGTCACTGTGGGTGCATGGAGGGGGAGGTATTTGTGAATTTCCTGCATTGTGCAGGGGGTTGGACTAGATGACCCTGGAGGTGCCTTCCAACTCTTTGATTCTGTTCTATGATTCTAAGGTTTGCTACTCAAAGGGAGGCAATGGCGAACCACCTCTGAATGTCTCTTTTGCTGGGGAGGAACCCTCCAGGGTCTCCATACGTTGCCTGTGACTTGATGACACTCTCTACCATGGGTGGAGTGCTCCATATCCCCGGCATCTTTGTGGTCACTCAAAATGACTCTCCTGTAGGAGGGGTTAATCACTTTGGCCCTGAGCATCCCCAGGGGCGGCGAATCGCTCTCCATTATGCTGAGCAACCCAGACCGGTCCTGCTTCTAGAAATGGGGCGTGGGGGGGGGGGTGTTCCTGCAGCGCTGGAATGCTGCATCTTCAAATGGTTCCTCCCAGGCTTTCCTGGGCGCTAATGGAACACCTCCTACTGGGAGAACAGCCGCTAAATCTGCTTTTGTCAATATCTTCGCTGGTATCTCTTATCCAGGAAACAGACTGCAATGCAATTATGCTCACACTGAACCTTTTACTGGGTCACAAATAAATCAAACTCTGAAAGGTCAGCGCTGGAAACTATTAGAGGCTCGGCCTTGAGCCATTGTGATGCTAAATTAAAGCCCAGCGGAGAGACTCCGTGTGTGTGTGTGTGTGTGTGTGTGTGTGTGTGTTTGCACGTGCGTGCATGGGCACATGAGAGCGGGCACTCCACTCCTCCCACGTAAGCATATACAGTCTGACTGTAATTTCCACAGGCAACGGGAACGTTTTACCTTAAGGATCTATTAGTGACTGTTGAGGAGAATGTATTACCGCATCAAGCAAATTAATCCTGCCAGCAAGCCGAATTAATTAAAATCAGCCCTGAGATGGAATTTTATTCATGTACAGCATGCATGCATGGGTTTGCGTGTGCGCCCGTGGGCATGTGATGGAAGTCCACTCGTCTTACGCCACATGAGAAGGGAGCTTCCTTCGACAACTAGCATTCTTCTCACTTCCATATGGGTAAAGGTAAAGGTTTCCCTTGCTCGGAAGCCAGTCGAATCCGACTCTAGGGATGCGGTGCTCATCTCTGTGTCCAAGCTGAAGAGCCAGCGCTGTCCGAAGACATTTCTGTGGTTATGTGGCTGGCATTACTAGACGCCAAGGCGCATGAAATGCTGTGGCCTTCCCACTGAGGTATTTATCTTCTTGCAATGTCTTGCTTTCGAACTGCTAGGTTGGCAGGAGCTGGAACTAGAGACGGGAGCTCACTTCATCATGCGGCACACTCGGGTCTCGAACTGCCGAACTGCCGACCTTCCACAGCCTGCAGTTCAGCGTCTTAACCACTTGAGCCACAGCAGCCCTCTCACTCTCATACCCACATCCATAAATGCCTGGAGAGCATCTACGCAACTGAGACAAGAGCACCCGCCAGATGTTTTCCCTGGTTCTGGGCACCTCAATTGGAGCCGATGTGGCCCAGGGGCTCAGAGACCGAGCCAGGGGTGGCCTGCCTTGAACCGCCCCTCGATCATGAACTCACCCACCCCCACGCACCCTCCGCACAGCCTGCAATCGGTCTGCAATCATCAGTGCGCTGCAGCAGCGAAAAAGGCAAACTCTGTGTTAGGGATTATTAGGAAAGGGACTGAGAATAAAACAGTGGATATTAGGATGCCCCCTTACAGGTTTAAGATGCGGCCTCATTTGTAATACTGTGTACAGTTCTGGACAGGGGTCATTTCCTGCAGGAGCACACAGGAGCAGAGCTCCGGCAGTAAAGAGTCCAAGGGGCGGGCACATGCAACAAGCCCCGCCCCCTGCTCCCAGCAGCCCCGGGCCACGAGGAGCACAAGGATCTGCGCATTCCCCCCCCCCCAATAGCTAGCAATCCAAAACAGTCCAGTGGAGCCTGCCTGAGTGGTGGGTGTTGCCTTCTGACACACTTCCGGTGACGTCAGGTGTGTGGCATATGCAAATGAGTTATGCTAATGAGTTATGCTAATGAGCTTCTGTACCTCTTTTTCTACCAAATGACCCCTGGTTCTGGACACCGTGTCTCAAAAATGAAATTGCAGAGCTGGAAAAAGTACAGAGGGGGTTGGAGCCCCTTCCCTTGGAGGAAAGGCTGAAGGGTTTCTGGGAATTTTCAGTTTAGAAAAGAGGCGACCAGGGCTATTTTTGGGCAGGAACGGAGTTCCAGCTGGGTCCCGAGTTGGCCACGCCCAGCAGGAACTCATTAGCATAATAGGCCACACCCAACAGCAGAAACTCATCAGGATTGGCTACATTAGAGGTGTGTGGCCTAACATGCAAAGGGGTTCCTGCTACAAAAAAGCCCTGGGTTTTGACAACAAACAAGGAAAACAGAATAAGGAGCAAAAGGTGGTGTGGCTGGATGACCACACTTCTGGTAACATGGGGGTGTGGCCTAATGGGCTAATGAGCAGTGCTGTCAGGGTGTGGCCTAATATGCTAATGAGTTTTGCTGTTGGGTGTGGCCCGTTATGCTAATGAGTTCCTGCTGGGCTTTTTCTACAAAAAAAGCCCTGGAGGCGACTAAGGGGGGGGGGCATGATAAAAGTTTATAAAATTATGCATGGAGAACTTTTCCCCCCCTCCCAAAAGACTAGACCTCGGGGGCATCCAATGAAGCTGATGGGCAGTAGGCTCAGGGCAGACAAAAGGAAATACTACTTTATACAGAGAGCGATTGAAATGTGGCCTTTGTTGCCCAAGGGTGTAGTGATGGCCACAGGAATGAACAGCTTCCAAAGGGGATTAGATGGATCCATGGAGGAGAAGTCTATCAATGACGACTAGCTGTGGTGACTGTGGGGGACCTCCATGTTCGGAGGCACGAAGCCTCTGAATCCCAAAGCCAGACTTCCTTGGCGGTCTCTCATCCAAGTTCGAGCCAGGGCCAGCCCTATCCAGGTCAGGGCACAGCGGAGCCATGCAAACTGGGAGAACACTCCGCCGGGCCTTGAATTCCCGCTCCAGTCTCCTTCTTCTAGTGGTTTGCATACTAAGCCCCGGACACAGAGCCTGGCAGGAATTCGGCCATGCCCCCCCCCCCAGGGGGGCATTGCCCTGCTTGTTTGGGCCGCAGATGAGGCATTGAAGTGCAGCTCTTAGGGTTCCTTTGGCCAGCTTTTCAAGAATCCGCCCTTTCGTTCAGGGAGCTGATAATAATAATGTATCGCTTTAAGGTAGAAGGAAGGAGGAGGCAGGGGAAAGAACAAGTGACTTGATTTCCCACAGAGGTCTTGCTGAACGCCCCGTAATCTATGCCTTCCTGAGGCTGTTCAAAGGTAAAGCAGGGAAAGGGCTGCCTTGGGGTAAATGCCTGCCATGAAAGTCTCCAACTTAACTTTTCATTAAACAGAGTAAATTATAGATCTCCTCCACGGATCCAGCGGGGGCCTGCAGGCACGGGAAGGGGCCATTCATCATCGCTGGCTGGCTGGTCCTCACCTGCAATGGGAACCTTAACTCAGAAAGGAGGAAGTGAGATTTCCCCCACCCACCCACCCCGGGGCTGCTGGGTTTCCAACGTGTCAGTCTGTGGCTGCGACCGTGGCCAGAGCTTTCCTCAAGCATAATTTCCCGAGCCGGTGTGAAGAGGTGACGGAAAGCCTTCTGTGCTGGTCGTGCATTGAGACCAGGTCGGATCACCTCGTTCTGTGCCAGATAAGACTTCACGGTGCACAGAAATAAAACATCTGTAGCGTGAAGAAATGGGCATTCTTCCAATAGGTTAGTGCCACAAGGTATTTTCTCGCTCCAAGCAAGGTGCACCCATCCTTTCCTGGGTAGCGCCCCAGGGGTCTTGGCTTGGGCCCAGGTGGGGATGCCTCCCCCTCCCCCCACAACACTGATGGCTGGGAGCAAGCAGGGCTCCTTCGGGGCGGTGGCCCCCCTCCTCAGTGGCCCCCCTTAAGCGGCTGCTTGGATGCCTTAGAATCATAGAAAATGTTCGGGTTGGAAGGGACCTTACAGGTCATCTAGTCCAACCCCCTGGCACTCTGCATGAGCATAGCTGAAAGAGAGCCCTGCAACATACCCGAACTCACCCAGCCTCAGCTTGAAAACGTCCAGTGACGGAGCCGCCACCACCTCCTGAGGCAGTTTTTCCCACTGCTCAACCACTCCGGGGGTGGCGGTGGTGCTGAAAGTCTTAACAGACGTCATAGCATATGAAGACCTTCCTCTGCAGAAGGGGATCAAGCTCTGGTTCACTGGAGAGCAAAGTCCTCGTGTCCTGCTAGATCTGGGCATTAACACTTGGATTTCACTGTGATGAACACTTGGAATTCACGGCCAGAGGAAGTGATGGCGGCTACAAGCATGGATGGCTTCAAAAGGGAATTGGATAAGCATATGGAGCAGAGGTCCATCAGTGGCTATTAGCCACAAGGTATAGACAGGGGCTCTGGGGCAAGGGATGCTCTGTCTTCTTGGTGCTGGGGGGGTCAACAGTGGAGGGCTTCTAATGTCCTGGCCCCACTGGTGGACCTCCTGAGGGCACCTGGTATTTCTGGCCACTGTGTGATACAGAGTGTTGGACTAGATGGGCCTTTGGCCTGATCCAACATTGGTTTCTCTTATGTTCTTATGGGCACTCCGTGAAGATGCTGCATGACTCTGTGCCAACTGCAGAGGCTAAATGAAGATGAAAGAAAGCGGGTTTGGGGTTTTTTTGGCCATTGAATCAATCTGATTCTCCAGTGATCATTCTGGGTCCAGGATAACCCCCAACTCTTCACGGAGTCAGCCCGGGGTCATCTGAGCCCCACCAAATGTGGGAAGCTGCAGGCCCTCATCTTTCTCAGCCAGCATCACCTCCATCTTGTTGTTGGATTCTCTGGACTTGGTACTGCCAGGGAACCGGGGGAAAGTAGCAGAGTGTGCAAAGGCTTCAACGCAGCAGAGCTTGGGGGGGGGCTGGGTGTGGCAGCAGACTTACAAAGTGAAACGGAGTCAGCAGTCAGTTCTAAAGCTAATAATTGATTTTTATTAAAGGGAATGCATGCTTGAGAGTGCAGGTCAGAGAAAGATTGCCTATTCTAACTAGCTAGATGGTGTTGGATGCTGGACGCATGTCCAGCCTCCGCGGTGCAAGATGGAGAGAGCATGCACCATCTTTGTGTGCGTGCGAGAGAGAAGAGAGAGAAAGTGAATGGGGGAGCAGAAGCAGAGGAAATTGCCCCTAAGAGCAGCACTCTACTTCAAAGGAAAGGATCAGATAGCAGGAAGGAATGGAGGCCCTGTGTCTCCTGACCTCCCTGTCTGTCTAAACTCTTTGGGGCCATCTTCTCCAGTCGGAGACAGGAGACAGCGCCAAAGTCCTCCACTTCTAACACTAGTCAGGATCCAATTTAAACTTCTTCTCCTTATCCATTGAGCCAACAACAGCCAGACATGGGCTCAGGACCACTACACCAGTGCTGGATGTTTTGGACAAAGACATAGAACTGATATATAGGCCTACATAGAGCTGATATAAATATAAGACAAAGTCTGAGTCCAGTGGCAACTTTAAAACCAACAAAGTTTCGCATCTGTGTGCGAAAGATTATTCTCTTGCTTCAGACCAACACGGCTACCCAACTGATATAAATATCGATCTACATATTGATGATATCCAAATCCAAACCCACAAATGACCACCCCCAAGGGCTGCACAGAAATCACAGTGTGTGTGTGTTTGTGTGTGTGTGTGTGAAGTGCAACATTAATTCATAGTCCTCCAAAACATCCTCTTGTTAACAGCCATTCTCAGGTTTTGCAAACCGAGGGCTGAGGTTGCCAGTTTGGTGCCGTGGTTAAGTGCGCGGACTCTAATCTGGGAGAACCAGGTTTGATTCCCCACTTCTCCTCCACTCGCAGCTGCTGGATGACCTTGGGCAAGCCGTAGTTCTGACAAGAGCTGTCCTTGAAAAAGAGCCGTTTCTGTCAGAGCTCTCTCAGCCCCACCTGCCTCACAGGGTGTCTGTTGTGGGGAGGGGAAGGGAAAAGGAGTTTGTCAGCCACTCTGAGACTCCTCTGGGTAGTGAAGGGCGGGGTATAAATCCAATCTCCTCCTCTTCCTCCTCCTCCTCTTCGTCTTCTTCTTCTTAAGTGCGCAGACTCTAATCTGGGAGAACCGGGTTTGATTCCCCACTCCTCCACTTGCAGCTGCTGGATGACCTTGGCCAAGCCGTAGTTCTGATAAGAGCTGTTCTTAAAAAAGAGCAGTTTCTGTCAGAGCTCTCTCAGCCCCACCGACCTCCCAGGGAGGGGAAGGGAAAGGAGATTGTAAGGCACTCCGAGACTCCTTTGGGCAATGAAGGGTGGGGTATAACTCCAATCTCCTCCTCCTCCTCCTTCTCCTCTTCTTCTTCTTCGAATCAATCCATCTCATGTTGAGTCTTCCTGCCCTCAACTTTTCATGGCATTATTGTCTTTTCCAGGGACTCTTGTCTTTTCATAATGTGACCAGAGTATGACAGTTTAAGCTTGATTTGATCTGGAATCCACTCATTTGTCTTTTTGGCAGCCCACGGTATCCATAAAACCCTCCTCCAACACAGCATTTCAAATGAATCTATTTCCTTCCTGTTCGCATTTCTCCATTGGAGAGCCAGTTTGGTGTAGTGGTTAAGTGCGCAGACTCTAATCTGGGAGAACTGGGTTCCTTCCTCACAGGGTGTCTGTTGTGGGGAGGGGAAGGGAAAGGAGTTTGTAAGCCCCTCTGAGACTCCTCTGGGTAGTGAAGAGCCATGGGGTATAAATCCAATCTCCTCCTCCTCCTCCTCCTTCTCCTCCTCCTCCTTCTCTTCCTCCTCCTCCTCCTCTTCTTCTTCTTCTTCTTCAGTGCGCAGACTCTAATCTGGGAGAACTGGGTTTAATTCCCCACTCCTCCACTTGCACCTGGCTGGATGACCTTGGGCAAGCCATAGTTCTGTCACAGCTGTTCTTGAAAAAGAGCAGTTTCTGTCAAGATCTCTCTCAGCCCCACCTACCTCACAGGTTATCTGTTGTGGGGAGGGGAAGAGAAAGGAGGTTGTAAGCCGCTCTCAGACACCTTTGGGTAGTGAAGGGCAGGGTATAAATCCCATCTCTTCTCTTCTTCATTGTCTGACTTTCACACCCACACACAGTAATGGGGAATTCTCGAAGTTCCCCATTAAAAGTAATGGGGAATACTGTAGATTTTATAGGATAAAGCTAAATGTTGTGGAACCCTACAAGACAAGTCCCATTTTGCTGATAATTGAACTTCTACAGCAACTCTCTAAGTCTGATCCATCAGGAACAAATGAAACCAATCCAAACTTACCTGTGCCTCCATATGTCTCACAGGGAACTGTGGTCTATTGATTGATCACCAGTTAAACATGAGCCTGCAGTGTGATGTGACTGCGAAGAAAGCTAATGCAATTTTAGGATGCATGAACAGAAGCATTGTGTCCAGATCAGGGGAGGTGGTAGTTCCACCTTATTCTGCTATGATCAGGCCTCACCTGGAGTCCTGTGTCCAGTTTTGAGCACCACATTTGAGGAAGGATGATGACAAGCTCGAGTGTGTCCAGAGGAGGGCAACCAGGATGGTGAGAGGGTTGGAATCCAAGTCTTAGGAGGAAAGGCTGAAAGAGTTGGGTCTGTTTAGCCTGGGAAAGAGAAGGCTTAGAGGGGACATGATTGCAGTCTTCAAGTATTTGAAGGGCTGTCATGTAGAAGATGGAGCAGATCTATTCTCTCTTGCTTCGGATTGCAAGACTAGATCTAAGGGATGGAAATTACAAGGGAGTTGTTACCGGCTAAATATCAGGAGAAACTTTCTATCTGTAAGAGTGGTTGAGCAGTGGAAGAGACTGCCTCGGGAAGTGGTGGGTGCTCCTTCGCTGGACGTTTTCAAGTGGAGGCTGGACGACCATCTTCCGAGTATGTTGTAGGGCTCTCTTTCGGTTCTGCTCCTGCAGAGTGCAGAGGGGGGTTGGACTAGATGACCTGCAAGGTCCCTTCCAACTCTAACATTCTATGATTCTATGATTCTATTGTATCAAAGCCTGCTTATATATGTCCAGTAACAACAAAGCAGCACAGTTAAGTCCACCCGTGCTTTCTCCCTCCCATAGCCAGTCCTGAACCAGACTGGAAAGGGTGTAGAGTGAATGAGTTATCCAGGAATATCTGGAGTTTCCTCTAACCACTTTCTCAGTCACCTTTCCCAGAAAGGTCAGATGAGTGACTGGATGTAGTCAGCCACATCACTTTTCTCCAATGAAGGTTTTTTGTTTTTTTTAAATGTAATGGATGGATAACCACTGCCTTTAGTGGCTGACATCATTGTTTGGTTCGTATTGAATATCAAGGCCTCACTGATTCGCTCCACACAAGATTTCAGTACCTGCATAGGTTGGGCAGGAATCAAGTGGGCCAGTGTGGCTTTCACAACCCCTAAAACCTGCTGACATCAATCACGGGCACTAAGTTTGGTGTAGTGGTTAAGAGCGCGGACTCTAGTCTGTGAGAACCAGGTTTGATTCCCCGCTCCTCCACTTGCAGCTGCTGGTGTGACCTCAGGCAAGCCATAGTTCTGGCACAGCTGTCCTTGAAAAAGAGCAGTTTCTGTCAGAGCTCCCTCAGCCCCGCCTACCTCACAGGGTGTCTGTTGTGGGGAGGGGGAGGGAAAGGAGTTTGTAAGCCACTCTGAGACTCCTCTGGGTAGTGAAGGGTGGGGTATAAATCCAATCTCTTCTTCTTCTTCTTATCTGGGAGAACCAGGTTTGATTCCCCACTCCTCCACTTGCAGCTGCTGGTGTGAACTTGGGCAAAAGGGTGGGGGGAACTGAATCTAGAAACCCGGGATCCAGATCCTGAAAAGGCTAGTCAAATAGAAAAGTGGGTCAACAATAAGAGCTTAATATATCTATAGTATATAAAAAGATACATGTATTTATTAACAAAGAATTTAAAACTATATAAGGGCCCAATCACACCTCATGTAAAAATACCAGAATCTAACACAGAAGGGCTAATGGACTTGACCTGATGCGTTTCGGCCTGCATAGGCCTTCTTCAGAGGTCAAACACAGTGAGGAAGACATTGACTTATATAATAGTACAGTACAATTATACAGATATAAAATATAAATACAAGAAGGACCAGATGAAAATTGTTCCAAAATGAAACCACCAGGCACAGAATAAAAGTACAAATGAGGCCTCCAGAGATGCAATCGCATGCCAAGTGGTGTTTCACTGGTAATAATTTCTGGTCCAGAAAGTGCCTTCCTATGATTGCTTAGCCAAAGTGTCCTCAGTAGAATTGTCCTTAGGCAAAGAGCAGTGGCAAGCCATAGTTCTGTCAGAGCTGTTCTTGAAAGAGCGAAAGAGCAGTTCACGAAAGAGCTCTCTCAGCCACACCCACAGGGTGTCTGTTGTGGGGAGGGGAAGGGAAAGGAGTTTGTAAACTGCTCTGAGACTCTGAGTGAAGGGCAGGGTTTAAATCCAATCTCCTCCTCCTCCTCCTCCTCCCCCTCCTCCTCCTCTTCTTCTTCTTCTGTTAGAATGGTACACAAGCAACCCTGGTGGTGTGCTAGACACTTCTGCTGCTCGAATAAAGTAATGGCCAGTATCCGAATCAGAAGACATCTGCAAGATTGTATCAGCAAAGGGGTCACAACTCATCAACATGCTGTGGGAATGTAAAGCCTCAGATCTAGGAGACAGCAATGGCCAAAGACCACTAAATAACCCACTGATGCTGTGGCAGCAGAGAAGTACAATTTCTTTGGCCCCCGTCCCCTCAGCCTCATAGGTCTTCATAGGTTTTCTACAGGAAACTGCCGGATTGAGTTTGTTCTTACTGATACTGATCTAAATGTCTCCTAGCCCTCTTCAAGCCATTTATCTCCATGGGAAACCATCAGGTTCACTTCAACAGCAGCAGATGATCCCATGGGAAGGAACTTCTAGGCCATCAGCCACCTACTCAGTGCAGGAAATCTGAAGTTAGAGCATTCCTGGCAGATGGCTGTCCTGACCTCAGAGATGGAGAGCACCCCACCCCACTAGGCGACTGGGTTCATCATCAAAGTGGTTTTACAAGCAAGGACGCCCATCCCATAACCGCCTGTGTGGTCCTCTTAACTGCAGAAGTCAGGGATAGAACCTGGGACCTTGTGGATGCAAAACAGATTATCTACCACTGAGCCACGGCCTCACCACAGAACTAGTGGGTGGAAAGAAATATGCTAGAGACCTAGCCAGATGGCAGAAGGGAGACGGTCACAGAATCACACGGTTGCACGGAGAACAAATTACTCACCATCCCATTGCTCACCAAATCATCCTATGTGCTCAAGATCCCAATGGAATTCATGAAAAAAACAAATGGAGGAGGAGGAGGAGATTGGATTTATACCCCACCCTTCACTCAGAGCAGTTTACAAACTCCTTTCCCTTCCCCTCCCCACAACAGACACCCCGTGAGGTAGGTGAGGCTGAGAGAGTTCCTTCCAGGACTGCCCTAGAGGGAACAGCTCTGACAGAACTTGTGACTGACCCAGAACTTGTGACTGACCCAAGGTCACCCAGCAGCTGCATGTGAAGAAATCAAACCTGGTTCTCCCCGATTAGACTGCTCTGCTCTTAAACACTACACCAAACTGGCTCTCAAATGGGTCCAGGGACGGGCTGATGGCTCAGTGGGAGAGGCCCGGCTTGGCATGCAGGAAGTCCCACTTTGTTTCTGTATAAATCTTTTATTAAATTTCCAAAGAGAATGTACAAAGTGAAGGTAAACATCAAAACATCAGGGGAGAATACAACACTAAATCAGGTAACCAGTAACGGTATATTCATTCAAAACTTAACTTGCGTTCAACAATGTTTGCATCAAGAACCTGAGGGTTGAAAAAGAGTATAAGAGGAATACAAATATGACAAGGATTACCAGACTAGCCAGTTGGATCTAAGTGACCTATTTTACCAGAGCCATAATGTATTCATCACCGGAGGGATATCCTGCAAGGCAGAGAGATAAGAAAGAATGGGAAACCACACAGAAGTAAAATTGGTGTGGGTGGGACATTTGTCAAAACGTGTAAGATTGTCCGAGAGTTTAGCCATGATATATAAATCCCACAACTTTTTGTGCCATTGGGAAAGTGTGGGTGCCATTGTCATTTTCCAGTGTGTAGCAATGACAGTTTTAGCCACAAAAAGTAGTATAGATATCCTTCCTATGATGGAGAGACTCCCACAGTCCACAGCCCAACTGTTCAAAAATAGGTGTTCTGGTGTAAGATCAATATGGATATCACGAAAGGAGTTGATCTGATCTAGCACTTCTTTCCAGAAGGGGATGATTTTGGGGCAGAGAACCCAGCAATGCATATAGTCTCCTATGCTGCCACAATTCTTCCAACCTTTTGGATTATACGATGGGTTCATGTGAGCCAGCTTTTGGGGAGTTCGATACCAGTGCGAAAGTATTTCAAACGTTTGCAGCTTCATGGAAGTAATTTTAGAATGGAATGGGGGAGATGTCCAGATGCGATCCCGTGCTTCATCTGAGAGCGCAAAGCTACAG
This sequence comes from Gekko japonicus, assembly GCF_001447785.1. Classification (NCBI taxonomy): domain Eukaryota; kingdom Metazoa; phylum Chordata; class Lepidosauria; order Squamata; family Gekkonidae; genus Gekko; species Gekko japonicus. Next base: position 399,948 of record NW_015165260.1, read on the forward strand.
GCTTTATGCCACGTATTTTGATAAGATAACCTTTCTGCCTCTTTCAGAGAAACAAGCACTTTATGCACTTTGGAGATCAGACCCTTTCGTGAGGCACTGGCAACGGCAATAATCGCTTCAAGCGCAGTAAGCGGTTTCTTCAGTATGGATGTCCCCCCCCCCCATTCTGACACCGTCTGCTGCATTGCCTGGCTCAGCTCTTCCTCATTATCTGCGCCAGCTGTGGCCCCTTTTGTTCTAGCTTCCCTAGTGAAATGGATCTCGGAGATCAGGTGAGTGGAGAGACCTTTCTCTTCCGGAGAAACTTTGGAGAGCTGCTGCCGGTGGGTGAGAGGTGTTGGGTTCCCTGCACTTGGCCCTTCCGGGGAACCATGAGGAAAGGAGCCGTGTGCTCTAAGGCTTTTGCACAGCAGTGGTGGGACGAGGTGTGGCGGCAGACTCACAAACTTACACACAGTCAGCAATTGGATCTAAAGCTAAGAAGTCACTTTTATTGAAGAAAATACATGCTGGAGAGCGCAGGTAAGAGACAGGGATAGGTTACCTACTCTAGCTAACCAGATGGCGTTGGATGCTGGATGTGTGTCCAGCCTCCATTGGTGCAAGATGGAGAGATCATGCCCCTTCTTTTGTGTGTGTGCGAGAGAAGAGAGAGTGTCATGCCCACCCTGATCCCGGGGACTCTGCACCTTCCACATCCAAGGAAGAGCTCCCTGCACCCCTGGACGTAAGTTTTTGCAGAGGATGAACACCGACAGCCAGAAGGGTTCACACCTGGAGCCACTCCTGCAGAGCCCAGCACAAGCTCCACACCCCCTGATTCCCCTCCACCTGTAGCTCATTTACGAGACCAAAGGAGCCGGGATTTGACAACCCGGCGCAGGGAAGCACACAGGCGTGGGAGGCGTCCTCTAAGTCCAGAGTATTAACTGGAGCGAGGACTCTGTAACCAGCCGGCAATCAGGAACACAGGGAGCGGGCCTTTAAGGAAGCCCTCTTCACTACCTACCTCCTGCTGGCGACTGATCGCATGATTACATTGGGGCACCGGGACCTTGTATCTGGTTTTCCTAACTCTCTGTTTGAATCTCTCGGCTATTGATTATTGACATCGTCTTCTGGCTCCTTGACCCTGGAATTTGTAACCAGACTCTGGACAAAGGCTTGGCTTTACACCTCTGACTGCAAAGCTCTGGTAACCTGATATCTTGGACTGTGTTTTGTTTCTCTGCCTCTCTGGTGCCCTGACCTCTGCCTGTGTTTATTGGATCCTCCGTGCCTTGCCCAGCCTGCCCGCCAGGGCAATCCTGACACACACACAGAGAGAGAGCGAGTGTGGGAGCAGGAAGCAGAGGAAATTGCCCCTAAGAGTAGCAATCTACTTCAAAGGAAAGGATCATATAGTGGGAAGGAAAAGATGGTCAGAGTGTCCTGACCTCTCTGTCTGTCTAAACTCTTTGGGGCCATCTTCTCAAGTCTGAGATGGGAGACAGCGCCAAAGTCCTCCGCTTCCGACAAGAGGAAACAACACAGAGCTGGACGATCAGACTCAGGGAACGTAACAGTGTCTTTATACCAGTTTGGTGCAGTGCACAGACTCTGATCTGGGAGAACCGGGTTTGATTCCCCACTCCGCCACTTGCACCTGGCTGGATGACCTTGGGCAAACCGTAGTTCTGAGAAGAGCTGTTCCCTCAAGGGCAGTTCTCAAGAGAGCTCTCTCAGCCCCACCGACCTCACAGGGTGTCTGTTGTGGGGAGGGGAAGGGAGAGGAGTTTGTCAGCCACTCTGAGAACCTTTCGGTAGTAAAGGGCCATGGGGTATAAATCCAATCTCCTCCTCCTCCTTTTTCTTCTTACAGAAGAGCCCACAGAGCAGACTGGGGCAGCAGCAAACGGAACAAGCCGTGCAGCTGTGGGGAAGCCAGAGCAGCCGGAAGGAGGGGGCAAGCTGAGGCCAGCCGCACTGGCCCCGGGGAGCTGGTTAGAGCCAGGTCACACCTTCTTGCCTTAGCTCAGGAAGGGCAAACTGACTTATGCAGCAGCCAAATCCCTCGCTCACAACTTTAATGCCCGTAGCTCACAAACGAGATTTTTTGCTCACAAGACTCCACAGCTTAGAGGGAGCATTGGTCACAGGGTGTCTGCTGTGGGGTGGGGAAGGGAAAGGAGTCTGTAAGCCGCTCTGAGACTCCTTTGGCTAGTGAAGGACGGGGTATAAATCCAATCTCCTCCTCCTCCTTCTGTGGAGCTACAAAGGGTGCCCAACATCAGAGGAGCAGAGGGGAGGGGGCGCCCTTGCAGGGAAACAGGCGAGGCCCGGGTGGGAGGAGGGAGCCGCCCTGGCCGCGTGTTCTCCTCCCGCCGCCGGCGGAGCTGTCCAAGGTACTAGACGCCAAGGCCGGACGAGGGGAGCGCTGCGTTTGCAAGGCCGCCGCCGCAGCCATCTAATCCCCCCCCCATACAAACGG